>NC_134888.1:5464313-5471813 GCF_041734735.1 Babylonia areolata | reverse complement strand
CCCTTTCCCCCCCACCAACGTTCCCTCTCCCCTTAATGTTCCCCCTACAATTCCAAACTCTCTTTCCCCTTCCCCCCCCCACCAACTTTCCCTCTCCCCTTAATGTTCCCCCTACAATTCCAAACTCTCTTTCCCCTTCCCCCCCCCCCCCCACCAACTTTCCCTCTCCCCTTAATGTTCCCCCTACAATTCCAAACTCTCTTTCCCCTTTCCCCCCACCAACGTTCCCTCTCCCCTTAATGTTCCCCCTACAATTCCAAACTCTCTTTCCCCTTCCCCCCCCCACCAACGTTCCCTCTCCCCTTAATGTTCCCCCTACAATTCCAAACTCTTTCCCCTTTCCCCCCACCACCAACTTTCCCTCTCCCCTTAATGTTCCCCCTACAATTCCAAACTCTCTTTCCCCTTTCCCCCCCCACCAACGTTCCCTCTCCCCTTAATGTTCCCCCTACAATTCCAAACTCTCTTTCCCCTTTCCCCCCCCCACCAACGTTCCCTCTCCCCTTAATGTTCCCCCTACAATTCCAAACTCTCTTTCCCCTTCCTCCCACCAACTTTCCCTCTCCCCTTAATGTTCCCCCTACAATTCCAAACTCTCTTTCCCCTTTCCCCCGCCACCAACGTTCCCTCTCCCCTTAATGTTCCCCATACAATTCCAAACTCTCTTTCCCCTCCCCCCCCCCCCCCACCAACGTTCCCTCTCCCCTTAATGTTCCCCCTACAATTCCAAACTCTCTTTCCCCTTTCCCCCACCAATTTTCCCTCTCCCCTTAATGTTCCCCCTACAATTCCAAACTCTCTTTCCCCTTCCCCCCCCCCCCCCCCACCAACGTTCCCTCTCCCCTTAATGTTCCCCCTACAATTCCAAACTCTCTTTCCCCTTTCCTCCACCAACTTCCCCCCCCCTTCTCCCTTTGCTTAACCCCATGCAATTTCAAACTCTCCTCCCCTCCCCCCCCCCCGATCTCCCCCATTTGGCTTTTCTCAATACCATTCACTCTCTATCCCCCCCCTGCCCCCGCTCCACCTCCTCACCCTCACCCCCCCCCTCCCCCCCGCACCCACCCTCCCCCAAATAAGGACAGAGAGACAGACAGAGAGAGACAGAGAGAGACAGAGAGACAGAGACAGAGACAGAGAGACAGACACAGAGACTCTACCCTCCCCCCAACCCCCCACCCCCGAACTTCCCATCTACCCATTTGGCTTTTCTCAATGCCATTCACACTCTATTCCCCCGCCCCTCCCGCTCCACTTCCTCACCCTCCCCCCCCCCAACCCCCCCACCCCTACCCCTCCTCCCCCAAAGAAGGACAGAGAGACAGACACAGAGAGAGAGAGACAGAGAGAGAGACAGAGACAAAGACAGACAAGGACAGAGAGACTGAGGCAGACAGAGACAGAGAGAGACACAGAGACAGAGAGACAGACACAGAGACTCTAACCCCACCCCCCCACCCCCACCCCACCCCCGAACTTTCCATCTCCCCATTTGGCTTTTCTCAATGCCATTCACACTCTATTCCCCCGCCCTCCGCTCCACTTCCTCACCCTCCCCCCCCCCCCCCCCCCCCCCCCTCACCCCTCTCCTTCATTCACAGACAACTGTTGAGTTCCGACATAAACTCTGCTGACGGCTAACTGGTTACCAGTGAGTGGCATGGATCACTGCTGACAGGGTTTGCAAGAGCCTGGAGGGGTTGGGAGGGGGAGGGGGTGGCAGGGGGTGGGGGGGGTTGGCGGGGGAGGGAGGGGGGGTGGGAGGGTATCTGACCGCCAGACCTTCCGTGTTGCTTCCCAATTTCTTGGGGTCTTTCTCTCGCGGGTTAAAAGGTTCCGCGCACGCGCACTGCCAATTTCCATTACGTCAGTGAGGGCTGGGGCACGTTTGAATTACCCCCTGCCCCCCCCCCCCCCCCTCCCCCCCCTCCGACCCCCCCCTCCCCCTGCCCCCCTCTCCCCCCTTTTTGTTGTTGTTGTTGTTGCTTTGAAGTATTAGTTTCATGTGCGTGAAAGTTCATTCCAGGACAGTTTCTAGTTTCAGGAAAGTTAAAAGTTTTACTATATTATTCGCTGTGCTGCTTTGAATTTCTTGTGTCTTCTGGAGGTTTTTTTTTAACTCACTCAGTACGGCCAGTCCTCTCTTCTCCTCTACACAGACCCCTCGGATGTCCTGTGGGTGTCTGAATGACCCAACTTTTAGCTTCCGTCGTCAGAATTGTGGTATTCTTTGTCAACATTCACCTCTTCAGTGTAAGAGCCTTCCGCTTGCAATATTTAGATGGTGGTAATTGGGGAGAAACGCTGTTAACGTCGTCTCTTTCGCCGGTCGTATGGAGAGAGTTAAAAGGGTGAGAGGCACGCGCACTGTCAATTTCCATTACGTCAGTGGGGGGGGGGGGGGGGGGGGGTCAGAGTCTTTCTAAACTTTCCCCAACGCCATGGACCACTTTTTTTTCTCTCTCTCTCTCTCTCTTTTACACAGATTTGTTTTTTTTACAAAGTGGTCGGTTCCACGCACGAGGAAAAAATACATTCAAGGAGAGTTGTACTGAGTTCTTGTAAACTTTCCCATTGCCATGAGTTTCAGTTTCAGTAGCTCAAGGAGGCGTCACTGCGTTCGGGCAAATCCATATACGCTACATACACCACATCTGCCAAGCAGATGCCTGACCAGCAGCGTAACCCAACGCGCCTTGAGAACAGGCCTTGAGAACAGAGAGAGACTGAGGCAGAGAGAGACAGAGAGAGAGAAGAGAGACAGAGAGACAGACACAGAGCATTGCCATGAACATGACGCCACCCCACCCACTTTATATTTTGTTGTTGTTGTATTTCTTTTTATCACAACAGATCTCTCTGTGTGAAATTCGGGCTGCTCTCCCCAGGGAGAGCGCGTCGCTACACTACAGCGCCACCCTTTTTTTTTTTTTTTTTAATTTTTTCCTGCGTGTAGTTTTATTTGTTTTTCCTATCGAAGTGGATTTTTTTTTTTAACAGAATTTTGCCAGGAACAACCCTTTTGTTGCCGTGGGTTCTTTTACGTGCGCTAAGTGCATGCTAGCACACGGGACCTCGGTTTATCGTCTCATCTGAATGACTGAGCGTCTAGGCCACCACTCAAGGTCTAGTGGAGGGGGAGAAAATATCGGCGGCTGAGCCGTGATTCGAACCAGCGCGCTCAGATTCTCTCGCTTCCTAGGCGGACGTGTTACCTCTAGGCCATCACTCCACATGTGTAGCAGTACAGTAGTTACAATAGTAGTTTCCGCCTGCGTGAAAGTTCATTCAAGGACAGTTGGTAGGTTCGTCGAAGTCAAAAGATACGGTTTTACCGTGACCAATGTGCTCCTTTGCGTTTCTTGTGTTTTGATGTTAAAAACGTCTGTACTTTCATTGCTGTTTTCCATTCTGCACTCTTATTTTCATTGCCCATTAAACTCAGCCGTCGTAAACCTTTCCAGTGCCACACTCGTAACATTTCGTGTGTTTTTTTTAATAGTGTGGTAGTTCCAGACACGCGGAATTTCATCCAAGAACAGTTGGTAGTTTTCAGCCAAGTTAAAAGATGAGCTGTGGTCGCTGTGCTGCTTTGCATTTCTTGCGTCTTCTTGAGGTCAAGGGTTCTACTCACGCAACGCCAATATCCATTACGTCAGCTCTTCTGAGCTTTCCCAACGTCATAGACATGACACCCCCTTTTTTTTCTTTTTTTCTTTTTTTTTTGCAGAAGTTGTTTCACTCGCGTGCTGGTTTGCATTTCATGTGTTTTGAGGTTAAAAGTTCCACACACGAACTGCCAGTTTCCACGAAGCCAGTGGGGACAGAGTCTTTGTAAACCTTCCAACGCCATACACACGATATTTATTTATTTATTTATTTATTTATTTATTTTACAGTTGGAATTCCACACACGTAGGGATTCATTCAAGGACAGTTGGTGGCAGTGTCAGCCAAGTTAAAGATAAAGTTTTTGCTGTAACCACTATACACACGATGTTTAGTTGTTGGTTTTTTTGGTGGTTGTTGTTTTTTTACAGTTGGAATTCCACACACGTAGGAATTCATTCAAGGCCAGTTGGTGGCAGTGTCAGTTTCAGTTTCAGTTTCAGTAGCTCAAGGAGGCGTCACTGCGTTCGGACAAATCCATACACGCTACACCACATCTGCCAAGCAGATGCCTGACCAGCAGCGTAACCCAACGCGCTTCAAAAAAGGGAAGGGGACACCCGGGTACGAACCGGGGACCTCTCGATCTGCAGTCGAATGCTCTACCACTGAGCTATATCCCCAGTGGCAGTGTCAGCGAAGTTAAAGATAAAGTTTTTGCTGTAACCACTTTACACACGATGTTTAGTTGTTGGTTTTTTTTTTGATGGTGGTTGTTGTTTTTTACAGTTGGAATTCCACACACGAAGGAATTCATTCAAAGACAGTTGGTGGCAGTGTCAGCCAAGTGAAAGATAAACTTTTTGCTGTAACCACTGTGTTGTTTTTTTTCATTTCTTGTGTCTTTTTGAGGTCACAGGGTTCTGCAGCACACGCTATGCCAATCTCCATTACGCCACCGAGGACAGAGACTTTCTAAACTTTCCCGGCGCCATAGACATGACCCCCCCCTACCCCCCCCCCCCCACTCCCGCCCTTTTTTTTAAATTCCTTTCTTTTCTTTTTTTTTTTTTACAAAAGTAGTTCAACGCACTTGGAAGTTCATGCAAGGACAGGTTGGTAGTTTCAGCGAGGTTGAATGATGACAGTTTTACCGTGACCACCGTGCAACTTGGCATTTCTTATGTCTTCTTGGGGTTATTATAGGTTCTCCATACGCAATGTCAGTTTCCATTAATTTAACTCTCTCCATACGAACGGCGGCGAAAGAGACGACGTTAACAGCGTTTCACCCCAATTACCATCATCAAAATATTGCAAGCAGAAGGCTCTTATACTGAAGAGGTGAATGTTGACAAAGAATACCACAGTTCTGACGACGGAAGCTAAAGGTTGGGTCATTGAGACACCCACTGGACATCCGAGGGGGTCTGTGTAGAGGAGAAGAGAGGACTGGCCGTACTGAGTGAGTTAAATTAAACCGGCGGGGACTGAGTCTTTCTGAATTTTCCTAACGTCATAGACATGACTCCCACACCGCCACCTTTTTTTTTTCTTTGTGTGTGTGTGTGTGTGTGTGTGTGTGTGTGTTTGTGTGTGTGTGTGTGTATGTGTGTGTGTGTTTGTGTGTTTGTGTGTGTGTGTGTGTGTGTGTGTGTGTTTGTGTGTGTGTGTGTATGTGTGTGTGTGTATGTGTGTGTGTGTGTGTGTGTGTGTGTGTGTGTGTGTGTGTGTGTGTGTGTGTGTGTGTGTGTGTGTGTTTGTTTCTTTACAGTAGTAGTTCCAAGCATGTGGAAGTTCATTCAAGGACAGTTTGTAATTTCAGCGAAGTTTAAAGATTAAGTTTTACTGTGAGACTAGTGCCCTAGCTTTGCACTTCATGCTTTTCGTGTCTTGAGATAATTACAGTTTCCACGCATGCAATGCCAATTTCCTATTTACGTCACCGAGAGCAAGAGACTTTCTAAACTTTCCTGGCGCCATAGACATTACCTCCCCTAGCCCCCCCTTTTTTTTTTAACTCACTCAGTACGGCCAGTCCTCTCTTCTCCTCTACACAGACCCCTCGGATGTCCAGTGGGTGTCTGAATGACCCAACCTTTAGCTTCCGTCGTCAGAATTGTGGTATTCTTTGTCAACATTCACCTCTTCAGTGTAAGAGCCTTCCGCTTGCAATATTTTGATGATGGTAATTGGGGTGAAACGTTGTTAACGTCGTCTCTTTTGCCGTTCGTATGGAGAAAGTTAAATTAAGTTTTACTGTGAGACCAGTGCCCTAGCTTTGCACTTCATGCTTTTCGTGTCTCTAGATTATTACAGTTTCCACGCATGCAATGCCAGTTTCCCATTTACCGAGGACAAGATACTTTCTAAACTTTCCTGGCGCCATAGACATTACCTCCCCTAGCCCCCGTTTTTTTTTTTAATTTTATTTTTCATAGACGTACTCCATGACCACTGTGCAACTTTGCATTTCTTATGACTTCTTGAGGTTAAAGGTTCCGCATACGCAATGCCATTTTCCTTCTTCTTCTTCTTCTGCGTTCACTCGTGCGCACACGAGTGGGCTTTTACGTGTATGACCGTTTTTACCCCGCCATGTAGGCAGCCATACTCCGTTTTCGGGGGTGTGCATGCTGGGTATGTTCTTGTTTCCATAACCCACCGAACGCTGACATGGATTACAGGATCTTTAACGTGCGTATTTGATCTTCTGCTTGCATATACACACGAAGGGGGTGTTCAGGCACTAAGCAGGTCTGCACATATGTTGACCTGGGAGATCGTCAAAATCTCCACCCTTCAAACACCAGGCGCCGTCACCGTGATTCGAACCCGGGACCCTCAGATTGAAAGTCCAACGCTTTAACCACTCTGCTATTGCGCCCGTCATCCGTTTCCATTAATTTAATAATGAAACCTTTTTTGCCTCCAGAAATTGCGGAACACGTGTTACCAGTTTCAAATGTTAACATTTTTTGGAAAAAGTTATATATACTGTTCTTTATTAAAGTTAGCTAGCCATGTGTTAAATAGTCCAGTTGGTTGTTTATTGTAGGCCCCCACACGAACCTCTTTTCAAATAATAATCTACAGATGTAATACATACAATATTTGATTATTGATAATTTTTTGTCCTAATCCCGCTTCCCCCGTCCCGCCTCTCACACACACCCTTCCAATATTATGTTTTTTCTTTCTCCAATCACTGACACTCACCCTCTCCATTTTAGATTTTGTACTCTATCTTTTTCACATTCTGTTCTCTCTCTCTCTCTCTGTCTGTCTGTCTGTCTCTCTCTCTCTCTCTCTCTGTCTGTCTGTCTGTCTCTCTCTGTCTCTCTCTCTTCCTTTCTTAGTCCCCTCCTCCTTGCCCCCCCACCCCCACCCCCCTCACCACCACCCCCGCCCCTCCCCTCCACCTCAACCGCCCCCCTTTTCATTCGAATATACAGAAATGTCGATTTCTAATTAATAATAACAATCATCATTATGATGGAAATGATAATAATCCAAATGATGATAATAATATCATTTATTTTCAGTCTAATATCATCATCTTAGATGAACAGACTATAAATAAATAAACGAAACGAACGATTAATCTAAACCAGCGGGGACTGAGTTCTTTTGAACTTCCCCAACGCCATAGACATGACCCCTATTTTTTTTTAAACAGGAGGAATTCCACACGTGTAAAAGTCCATTCAAGGATGAAAGTTTATTCAAGGACAGTTTGTAGTTTCAGTATATAAAAAAAACGGCTTCGGATCCACCCTGTTTACGCACAACCCAGATTCAAACAGTCCACTGTTGGACGCCGTTCTTTCTCTGTCTCCTGGACCTTGTATTCGGAATGAACTTCCTCTTTCGCTTCGTCAGGTCTCCGCA
>NC_134888.1:5454313-5459313 GCF_041734735.1 Babylonia areolata | reverse complement strand
GAAGCTCAAATACGCACGTTAAAGATCCTGTAATCCATGTCAGCGTTCGGTGGGTTATGGAAACAAGAACATACCCAGCATGCACAACCCCGAAAACGGAGTATGGCTGCCTACATGGCGGGGTAAAAACGGTCATACACGTAAAAGCCCACTCGTGTGCATGCGAATGAACGCAGAAGAAGAAGATAGATAGATAGATAGATAGGGTATTGAAGAGATAAAGCGACTTTAACCCCCCCCAAAAAAAAATGTCTTCTGGCTAGGGTTAGGGGAAACAAATCGTAAATAATCCATAGAGTTATGCATGCGTGTGAATGACTGGTGCGAAGACGCTTTGGTTTGTCTCTGCACAAGATTCAGCGCTATATAAATACCATTATTATTATTATTATTATTGTTATTATTATTATAGACCTCTGTCACTGATGTGAAGGTCTCCACAGTTTCAAGGTCACCGTATATCTAAGGGCCACCAGCCGCTGTGGTGAAGTGGTCAGCGTGACGACTTGGGGGGAGGGGGGAGGGGGGGGGGGTGGGGGGGAGGGGGGGGGGGGGCACAGAAGCTCGAGCCCAGTTAGAGGTTGGTCTTGTTTCAGCCGTATTCCCAATGCTTAGTTTATACCACAGACTGACATCAGCTTACAGCTGGGCCAACAGCAAAGTGAGAGCTCTATGACTGATGGTTTCTCCATTACAATGGGAAGTCATTTACAGCTTAAGACTTTTTGTCAAGGACTATGCCTCTCAAACTAGGAGGCGAAATTGCCCTGGCTCTTAGTGCTGCAGCCTTGTGGGGAGCGAGTTGGCCTTTGGGGAACCATCCCCAACGCCGACCGTCCTAAAACCCTCTTGGCCGAGAGAGTGGGGGATGTAACTTTGGGCAAGACACTCTCCACTATAATCAAATCCTAGCCCAAATAGTCGGGAACAGCAGTTGCCTCCTCTGCTGTTCTGATGGTCATAGTCGGACACGACTGACTATCATACATATATACATACTCAGAGCAGAGTGTCTTATGGTATCACACGGAGATATTGGGGCCCGCACAGTCAAGGGTCATTCACTTAACGAACGTGTCTTTCGGGGGTTGTTGTTCCAAATTCCCTGACCAACACTGCAGGTGTCCTGTGTCTCCCGGGCCTGGTTGACGCCGGGACTTGTGTATATGTTTGAATGGAAGCGTAGAGTGCAGCCTTGTCGTGTGGAGTCAGACCTGAATGGGCGCCCACTGCAGCATCAGCAGCAGCCCCATATTTAATAATAATAATAATAATAATAATGGATACTTGTATAGCACACTGTCCAGAAATCTGCTCTAGGTGCTTTACAAAAACGCTTTTGTTAACATAAAACATTCCATCAATGTTACATACACACACCAAAATGTGACTACACACACACACACACTGCATAGATACATTTTAACATACATGTGTATCTAATAGCTACCCTAAACACACGCACACATAGGTAGGCACAAAACTTACATAAACACACGTGCGCCGCGCGCGCGCGCGCGCGCACACACACACACACACACACACACACACACACACACACTACACATTCATATACATGCATATAGTTATGTACACATACATATGTATATACACATAGTCAAGCACAGCTAACGCAAAGGAAGTGGATCTGCCACAATCGAACTTATTGCTGAGGGAAAAAGGTGAGTTTTGAGACGAGATTTAAAAGAAGCGAGGGAATCAGAATGACGGAGGTTGTCAGGGAGCTTGTTACACACATTTCCTCTTTTTTAGATATAGACAACAAAAAGTCCCCAAAGTCTGCCCCCTCCCCCCCAAGAAAACAAAGCACTGTGGACAAATTCACTTTGATAGTACTACACATACACTTGTACACAGGGAAAACAGCAAAAAAAATTGGTGGCGCTGTACTATTGGGACGGGGGAGATCAGTTTGAATTTCACACAAAGAAATTCGTTATGATAAACAGGGATACAATACAATAGTGGAGTGGTGGCCTAGAGGTAACGCGTCCGCCTAGGAAGCGAGAGAATCTGAGCGCGCTGGTTCGAATCACGGCTCAGCCGCCGATATTTTCTCCCCCCTCTCCACTAGATCTTGAGTGGTGGTCTGGACGCTAGTCATTCGGACGAGACGATAAACCGAGGTCCCGTGTGCAGCATGCATTTAGAAGAACCCACGGCAACAAAAGGGTTGTTCCTGGCAAAATTCTGTAGAAAAATCCACTTCGATAGGAAAAAACCGAATAAAACTGCACGCAGGAAAAAATGCCAAAAAAAAAAAAGGGTGGTGCTGTAGTGTAGCGACGTGCTCTCCCTGGGGAGAGCAGCCCGAATTTCACACAGAGAAATCTGTTGTGATAAAAAAAGGGAAATACAATACAATACAATACAATACAATACAATACAAATGTAAATGCAATGCTTGACAATACAATGCGACGCTCTGCAATACAATGTATAACAGTCGGTCTTGTCCAACATCAGATTAAGCAGAAGACGCAACTGTTGATTGATGAAGATGGGAATACGCCCACATAATATGTGTAAATTTTGTGAGAAAGAAAGAGATACAATTCTGCATTATCTATGGGAATGTAACCATGTACAACATTTTTGGAAGGCGTTTGTGAGACAGTTAAAAGAAAAGTGTTTACATTGTGATAGACTTAACCTGAATGACACACTGGTGCTTTTTTTCTATGTATACAAATGTAGAACCAACAAAGTAAAACCAACATTACAAATGTTAAAAAAAGGACTTCAAACAGGCATATGAAGTAGACAAGTATGCCTTTAACATAACTATGAAATATAACAAGTTTGTGGAAAAATGGGCACTTTATAACTGTTTGATACAAGATTAAGCTATACAATGCTACCTTGGAATTTTGCCATTGAACATATATTGTTTTGCTGTTATAGATTTGTCAGTACTTAGAATTTAATTATATGCTTACCCTTTACTTTCTAATGCATAAAACATATAAATTCTGTATCTGTAAACCTTTGTCTGAATAAAAAAAAAATGTTAAAAAAAAAGAAGACGCAACTGCTGTCCTGACTAGTCTGGGCTAGGATTTGATTTCAGTGGAGGGTGTCTTGTCCCAGGTTATACCCCCCCCCCCCCCTCTCTCGGGCATGAAGGCGTTAGAATAGTCAGAACAGCAGACAGAGGAAGCAAACTGCATGTCCCAGCTATCTGGTCACACACACCCCCACTCTCTCGCGGCCAAGAGGGTTTCAGGACAGTCGGTATTGGGATGGTTCTTAACTCACTCAGTACGGCCAGTCCTCTCTTCTCCTCTACACAGACCCCTCGGATGTCCAGTGGGTGTCTGAATGACCCAACCTTTAGCTTCCGTCGTCAGAATTGTGGTATTCTTTGTCAACATTCACCTCTTCAGTATAAGAGCCTTCCGCTTGCAATATTTTGATGATGGTAATTGGGGTGAAAGCTGCTAACGTTGTCTCTTTCGCCGTTCGTATGGAGAGAGTTAAATGCCAACTGCCCCCTCCCCCCCTCCCCCCCCCCACCCTCCCTAGAGGCTGCAGCACCAAAGCCCAGAGCAACCTTGCCTCGTCGTCATCACCCTTCACCTTCACCTTCACCTTCACCTATCCCGTAGTCTTGTGGACCGTTGGGGCGCCACAGGTGATCTGGCAACCAGCATCCTCCAATCCTCTCGGTTTTCTGACCTCCGGCTGATTGTATCGCTCCAACCTCAAGCCCGTCCATTCTGGGATGTTGTCCTCCCATCTCTTCCTCTGTCTGCCTCTCCTTCTCCCTCCTTGCACTGTGTGCCCTGCAGGAATGTCTTGGCAAGCCCTGATGATCTCATGGGCTAAGCTCAAATGGCATGGCCATGTCATGAGATCATCAGGGCTCGTCGTCATACTCTTTGGAAAAAAAAAGACTAAGTTGTAAATGAATTCCTGTCGTATTGATCATACAGCTTTCGCTTTTGCTGTTGGGCTGTCTGTAAGCTGATGTCAGTTTTCTGATGCAAGCCAAGCGTTGACGATACAGTGTGCACAGTGAAACACGATGTGATGTGATGTCATCATGTGCACGATGCTATTTCTCACTAGATATCATCATCTGTCTGTCTGGCTATCCCTTGGGGGGGAAACACAGCTCTCCCCAAACCAACATCTGATCAATACACACACGAGCGCACGCACACGCACGCACACACACACACACACACACGAACAGAGTCTCTCTCTCCCCTCCTCTCTCTCTTTGTTGCTCGCGCGCACCCCCCCCCCCCCCTCACACACACAAATCACACACGCACACCAACACTACACACAAACACACATACGCACACACACACACACACACACACACACACACACACACACACACCATTGTGTTAATGGTTTTTGGTCATTACTATCATTATTGAATTGTTACTGTTCAATCCAATTGCATGTCAGTTATGCATTTCTTGGTAGTTTTTCTAGCTTTTTTTCTCTGTTTTCCTCTCCCCCCCACCCCTCCCCTCTTGCACCCCCCTACCTCACCGACACCCTCCCCCGCCACCCCCCACCCCCACCCCCCCCACCCCCACCCAACCTTTTTCTTAATCGTCTGATATCACTGATAGTGGAAAGACGTTAAACTAAAGAACGAACACACACACACACACACACACACACACACACACACACACACACACACACACACACACTACACTACACTACACTACACTACACTACACTACACTACACTACACTACACTACACTACACTACACTACACTACACTACACTACACTACACTACACTACACTACACTACACTACAATGCAATACCATACCATACAATACAGTACAACACACAACAACACCTTTTAACCAAACACTTTTTAACCGCGAACCGACCGAACCCGACCGACTTTGAGCAGCGAGTCTGCTCGCACAAACACCGTCGGGTCTGGAACCATTTGCATTCTGCCGGCTTTCCCCTGCCCTGCCCTGCCCTCCCAAGCTTAG
>NC_134888.1:5439313-5441813 GCF_041734735.1 Babylonia areolata | reverse complement strand
AAAAACAAATAAAACTGCACACAGGAAAAAATACAAAAAACAAAAAAAAATGGGTGGCGCTGTAGTATGGCGACGCGCTCTCCCTGGGGAGAGCAGCCCGAATTTCACACAGAGAAATCTGTTGTGATAAAAAGAAATACAAATACATATACAAATACAAACAACAACAACAACAAAAGGCAGTAATGCTCTCACCTCCAAGAAGCTGCTGAATGTAATCCTTTGTAATCTCCGCACACACACACATACACTGACGCTTTTCAACTTGAATTCTTCTCTCACATTGCCGGCTTTTCCATCACACACACAATGATAAAAAATTTAAAAAAATTAAAAAGCACTCACTTGTTGAACCTCAAAAAAAAGAGAAAAAACAACAACCCAAAATAACCCAATTGCCGAACCACCACACAAAATTCTTTCACCGCCTAAACACACACATAACAAATGATGATGATTTTTTTTCACATATTGTTTCCAGGTCTACCACTGTCTTGTTTATTCTTCTCCTCCTCCTCCTCCTCCTCTTCTGCTTCTTCCTCCTCCTCCTCCTCCTCTTCTTCTTCTTCTTCTCTTCCTCCTCCTTCCTCCTCCTCTTCTTCTTCTTCTCTTCCTCCTCCTCTTCCTCCTCCTCTTCCTTCCTCCTCCTCCTCTTCTTCTTCTTCTCTTCCTCCTCCTCCTCCTCCTCCTCTTCTTCTTCTTCTCTTCCTCCTCCTCCTTCCTCCTCCTCCTCTTCTTCTTCTCTTCCTCTTCCTCCTCCTCTTCTTCCTCCTCGTCCTCTTCTTCTTCTTCTTCTTCTTCTCTTTCTTCTTCTCCTCCTTCTTCTTCTTCTTCGTCTTCCGATGAACGTTGCTGTTGCTGTTGTTGTTGTTGCTGCTGCTGCTGCTGCTGCTGCTGCTGTTGCTGTTGTTGCTGTATGTTGGCCAAACAAACGATGCACTGGCACGTGGCGAGTCGACGACGCCGTTGTGTGTGTGTGTGTGTGTGTGTGTGTGTGTGTGTGTGTGTGTGTGTGTGTGTGTGTGACGGAGTAAATTCAGACAGTGCGGAGAGACGGAGGGGGGTGGGGAGGGCAGAGGGGGTGGACAGGGGGCGGGGTGGGTGGGCGGGGAACGGGAACAGCAGCCACTGCAGCAGTGGACTCTGGCACCTACATGCCGTGCGGCGGCGTCCCAGTGAAACTGCTGACACACTTCGCTGCCTGCCTTGGTGAGAGAGAGAGAGAGAGAGGGGAGGGGGGGAGAGGGAGAGGGGGGGAGAGAGGGGGAGAGAGAGGGCGGTAGAGGGAGAGAGAAGGAGGGGAGAGAGGGGGAAGAGAGGGAGGGTGAGAGAGAGACGGAGAGAGAGGGGGAGAGAGAGAGGGGGGGGGTGGAGAGGGGGAGGGGGGAGAGAGGGGGAGAGAGAGGGCGGGAGGGGTGGAGAGGAGGGAGGGAGAGAGAGAGGGGGGAGAGGGGGAAGAGAGAGAGAGAGAGAGGAGAGAGAGATAGAGGAGGGGAGAGGGAGGGAGAGAGGGAGAGAGAGAGGGGGAGAGAGGGGGGAAGAGAGGGAGGGAGAGAGAGAGGGAGGGGGAGAGAGACGGGAGAGAGGGAGAGGGAGAGAGAGACGAGGGAGAGGGAGAGAGACGGGAGAGAGGGAGAGGGAGAGAGAGACGGGAGAGAGAGAGAGAGACGGAGATAGGGGAGAGAGAGAGAGGGAGAGAGAGACGGGAGAGAGGGAGAGGGAGAGAGAGACGGAGATAGGGGAGAGAGAGAGAGAGGGAGAGAGAGACGGGAGAGAGGGAGAGAGAGACGGAGATAGGGGAGAGAGAGAGAGGGAGGGAGACAGAGGGGAGGGGAGAGGGAACAAGAATGTGAGAGTGAATGACATAAAGTGAGAGGGAAAGAGGGAGAGAGAGATGGAGAGAGAGAAGAGAGAGGAGAGAGAGAAGGACGAATAGGGAGTAAGAGTGTCAGAGGGAGTGTGAGAGAGGGATAACGATAACGATAACGATGACGATGTTTTATTCAGATTAAGGCCAAAGCCCCTTACTGAAGGGAGGGCATACAAGAAAATAAATAAAGGAAAATGACTTGTCACGATAAACCAACATCACAAATCAACCAAAGGTAGCTAATACAATACTCAACAACCTTCACAAAATAACAATTCGAAGTCTCTTCAATGCCTCATATAAGTATATGGCCAAGTTTTTTTGTTGGGTAAGCTCCTGTTTTGACGACATGAGCAGATTAAATCTAAAAGCACAGGGGTCTTTATAATATTGAATTAATCTTTGTCTGAGGTCACTCAAAGCAGGGCAACATAGCAACAAAAAAAAATGCAATTCATCTTCCCTACCCAGGTTGCACAATCGACACATATATACATATTCACTCCTACTACAGTATCTGAAACTGTGAACAGCAATATTAGAAACACCAAATCTAAATTTTGTCAGTGCACTTTTTACATATCTGTTTGGTTTTTTCCATCCCAGTATATGGTTCAGGGAGGAGGGGGT
>NC_134888.1:5431813-5434313 GCF_041734735.1 Babylonia areolata | reverse complement strand
GAGAAGGATGAAGAGAGAGAGGGGGAAGGGAAGGGAGAAGGGAGAGAGAGGGAGGGAGAAAGAGATGGGTAGAAAGAGAACGATGAGGAGATATGGTTTGAGAAAGAAGGAGGTAGAGAGAGAGAGAGGGGAGGGGAGGGGCGGTGTGAAGGGAGGGAGAGATATATGGTTAGAGAGAGCGGGAAAGATGTATACAAATATATTCCTCCTCCTCCTGTTCCTCCTCATTTTGCCTTTTTTTTTTTTTTTTTTTTTTGCTTCTCCCAGGGGGGAAAAAACAACAACCAACCAATATGCAGATAAAACACAGGTAAGAGTAAGCCCGGCGCTTCCTTTTTGGGGTAGTGTCTGGGTTTGTTTTCAATGTACCTGTTATTTACCTGTGTGGTATTGGTCGTGTAAGCAGCATTGGCTTGAAGTTATGTACCTTGTGTGTGGAGAGAGTTACCACTCTTTACTATTTGTTGATCATTTGATCTCTTGGCCTCATTGTTTATTAATATTCTGTTTTTAGTTTTCGTTTTCTGTTGCCAGTTTGGGGGGTGGGGGTGGGGTGGGGGTGGGGGGGGGGCGGTTTAACTCACTCAGTACGGCCAGTCCTCTCTTCTCCTCTACACAGACCCCTCGGGATGTCCAGTGGGTGTCTGAATGACCCAACCTTTAGCTTCCGTCGTCAGAATTGTGGTATTCTTTGTTGTCCACATTCACCTCTTCAGTATAAGAGCCTTCCGCTTGCAATATTTTGATGATGGTAATTGGGGTGAAACGCTGTTAACGTCGTCTCTTTCGCCGTTCGTATGGAGAGAGTTAAGCGATATAGTACCAAAGTACATCTCGGTGTATTCTCAGTGGTTGACCTAGGCTGTACCTTGTTACACAAGTCTGTGTGTAGTTTCCTGGGGGGGTGCTGTATAGTGCAGCGTTGGCCCAGTGGTAACGCTTTCGCCCCAGCCAGGAAGCGAGAGAGAATCTGAGCGCACTGGTTCGAATCCCACTGTCACCAGTATTCCCCCTCCCCCATCCCTCCTCCCGCTAGACTTTGAGTGGTGATCTGGACGCTAGTCATTCGGATGAGACGTTCAACCGAGGTCCCGTGTGTGGGCAGCATGCACTAAAACGCACGTAAAAGAACCCAAGGCGACAGTAGGGATGTCCCTGGTAAAAAAAAAAAAAAAAAAAAATCTGTAGAGAAAAAAAAATCCACTTCGATAGGAAAAACAACTGAAATTGCTGGCAGAGAGAGAGAAGAAAAAAAAGAAAAAGCAAAACGAAAAATAGGGTTGGCGCTACCAGTGTTGCGACGTGCTGTCCCTGAGTGAAAAATCTGTTATGATAAAAAGAGCAATGCACTACAATACAATGCAATGCAACACAATACAATGCAAGGCAATACAATATAATACAATGCAATACAATGCAATGCAATGCAATAAATGCAATACAATGCAATGCAACACAATACAATGCAATACAATGCAACACAATACAATGCAAGGCAATACAATATAATACAATGCAATGCAATACAATGCAATACAATACAATGCAATGCAATACAATACAATGCAAGGCAATACAATATAATACAATGCAATGCAATGCAATAAATGCAATGCAATGCAATGCAACACAATACAATGCAATACAATGCAACACAATACAATGCAAGGCAATACAATATAATACAATGCAATGCAATGCAATGCAATACAATGCAATGCAATGCGATGCAATGCAAAAACATGATATCTACTGCCATTTTCACGTCACACATTCCCCGTGTTACTCCTGCATTAGCATCTACGCGATGTCTGCGGAAAGTTCCAGACTTGCTGAAGGCGACCCTCAGGATCAATGCGTATACGTGCAAAGTTCTCTCTCTCTCTCTCTCTCTCTCTCTCTCTATCTATCTATCTATCTATCTATCTATCTCTGTGTCTCTCTCTGTCTTTTTTCTTTCTTTCTCTTTCTATCTGTCCCTCTCTCTCTTCTCTTCTCTCTTTCTCTTTCTATCTCTCTCTCTCTCCCTCTGTCTCTCTCTGTCTTTTTTTCTTTTTTTCTCTTTCTATCTGTCCCTCTTCATGGACTAAGATTTTTTACTCTTCATATACCCCCCCCCCCCCCCCCGCACCCCTCCGCACCCCCAACCCCACCAACCCTCCTTTTCCGCTCCACTTCATCTTGAGTAGTGATCTGGGTGCGGGAGGGGTGGGGGGGGGGGGGGGGGGGCGGGGTATACGGGTGGCGCCGTGCCCTCCCATTGAAAAGCAGTCAGAATTTCACACAGAGAAATCTGTTGTGACCCCAAAAAATTATCATAATGTAAACAAAAGACATTAAAAAAACAAACAAACAAAAACAACAACGTATGTTCCTTTTACAACTTGCTTCAAACCCTCTCCAGAATATGTTTGCATTTTCGTACCATGTCGGCAAAACATGACAGTGTTTGTTTGTTTGTTGTTGTTGTTTTTGATTTTTGTTGTTTTTTTTGTTTTTT
>NC_134888.1:5396813-5411813 GCF_041734735.1 Babylonia areolata | reverse complement strand
CATACATGCACATGCACATGCACATGCACACACACACACACACACACACACACACACACACACACTGACACAAACACACACGCCCGCACGCACGCGCGCGCGCCTACGCGCACACACACATACATACACACACACGCGCGCGCGCACGCGCACACATGCACACTGACACACAAACACGCACACAGTACACATACAAATACACATGCACAAACTCTCTCTCTCTCTCTCTCTCTCTCTGGCACGACACCGTTGGACGGCAGCACTGAAAGATCTTACAGTCAGAGCAAAGAGAAGTACAATAGAAATTATTAGAACCTTGAATAGAATAGATTGTAATTCAGCTGATGTATTTTTTAACTCCCTCCATACGAACGGCGAAAGAGAAGACGTTAACAGCGTTTCACCCCAATTACCACCATCAAAATATTGCAAGCGGAAGGCTCTTATACTGAAGAGGTGAATGTTGACATAGAATACCACAATTCTGACGACGGAAGCTAAAGGTTGGGTCATTGAGACACCCACTGGACATCCGAGGGGTCTGTGTAGAGGAGAAGACAGGACTGGCCGTACTGAGTGAGTTAAACTGTTTGATACGCAGGTTGTTCCAGTTTTGTTGTACGGAGCAGAAATTTGGGGATTTGACAGATATGAAGAAGTAGAAAGGAATCAGCTCTATGCTTGTAAACGTCTCCTGCATGTCACAGATAAGACTCCTAAAGATATGGTATACGGGGAACTGAGCAGGTACCCATTATGGATTAACTCTCTCCATACGAACGGCGAAAGAGAAGACGTTAACAGCGTTTCACCCCAGTTACCACCATCAAAATATTGCAAGCGGAAGGCTCTTATACTGAAGAGGTGAATGTTGACAAAGAATACCACAATTCTGACGACGGAAGCTAAAGGTTGGGTCATTCAGACACCCACTGGACATCCGAGGGGTCTGTGTAGAGGAGAAGAGAGGACTGGCCGTACTGAGTGAGTTAATTCAGTCATTAAATGTATAAGACATTGGTTTCGATTACTGAAGCAGCCTGAACAATTATTTTCAAAGAGAGCTTATAAAATGTTGTTAAAAATGCATGAAAATGGTACTGTCACTTGGGCGACCAAAGTTCAAAATGTTCTGTGTGAACAATGGATTTGAGCAAGTGTGGTTGTTTGGATGTGGGCATGAGAGACTATTTTTCAAAGAACTTAAAGAAAGACTGTACCACTCATTTTGCTACCGTTGGCATGACCACTTAGAAAATAGTGTAAGATACTCGGTACATAAACAACACAAGACTTGTTTTGGAAGAGAGAAATACGTGGATGTTTTATGGATGAACACATATCGTAACACCCTCCCTCGGTTTAGGATGGGAGTATCACAAATTAATGTTCACAAATACCGTTATTCAAGGAATCAAGAAAACTGAAATTGTCCATTTTGTAGTAACTCACTCGAAACCGAAATTCACTTCACTTTTGAGAGCCCTGAGTATGAAGACTTAAGATCTAAGTACTTACAGAATATTGTCAATTACGAAATTCATAATCTGGAGTTTGTGAGAGTTCCAGAAGAGAGTATTTTTGTGTTTGCGAAGTTTCTTTTCTATGCCTTTAAGCCTAGATCCCAGATCTTGAATGCAGTCCAAAATATACAAATGTTGTTGTTGTTTTTTTCCCACTCGTGTAAATAATAATGTATCTGTCGACTGTGAACCCCTATTGAAAGGGGCTGTGGCCTGTTCAATAAACTAGTGTCAGTCTCTCTCTCTCTCTCTCTCTCTCTCTCTCTCTCTCTCTCTCTCTGTGTGTGTGTGTGTGTGTGTGTGTGTGTGTGTGTGTGTGTGTGTGAAACTGGGCATACTTTGTTAAGAAGGCATTAATAGAAAAATGGATTTGGAATTGTGTGGTTGTGCCAGGGCGTAGGGTATGAAAATGGATTTATTTCTGAACTTAAAGATATAGACTGATTGCATCATACAAAGAAAACTGGCGTGCACAAATGGAATGCAAAGAAAATATACTTGGTTCTTTTAATTTAAAAGTATATTCCAAAAAAACACTATTATAGGACATATTATTTGATGATAATTTGATAGATACACATGATTGTGTGCATGTGTATGCAAAAATATTTATTCATTTTGGATGGTCGAGCTGACCGAAGTGATCAGTTGATTTATGTTTGTCCCATTGTCGGTATATACATTATTTGTGTGTGTGATGAGAATGTTGATTTATATTATGTTTCTTTGTTTGATCTTATGTTTCCTGTTAATGTACAGTCAATGACAGTAAAACGTCAAAGCGTCTCTCTCTCTCTCTCTCTCTCTCTCTCTCTCTCTCTCTCTCTCTCTCTCTCTTCCCCCACAAGAACACTCAACGATATAGAACTGAATAGAACACTGGGAAGAGAGATATAAATAAATAAATAAATAAATAAAATTAAATAAAATGAAATGGACGAGGTGTGAATGCATGTCTGTGTCTGTGTCTGTGTCTCTGTGTCTCTGTGTCTCTGTCTCTGTGCTTATTCGTGCGTGCAGCCGCGTGTGAATGCATGTCTGTGTCTGTGTCTCTGTCTCTGTGTCTCTCTGTCTCTGTGCTTATTCGTGCGTGCAGCCGGTGCGCTGTAAAAAAAACAAAAAAACAAAAAAAAAACAAAAAACCTGTCTTGAGAAGAATGAACAATAAAGATCTACGTGGTTATGTTTCCTTTGACAGTTGCCTCCCTTATTCTTCCTGTGCTGACCGATCTCCCCCCCCCCCCCACCACCACCCAGCCCCCCCCCCCCGCCCCCTCCGAACTCCTCCCCTACCCCTCCACACACACACATACATGACCTTCACCCTCACCCTTCACCCTTCACCCTTCCCCCCACGTGGCCTTTTGACCCTGTGGTCTTTGAACAGGTGTCCGGGATTGCATTTTTAATTCCCCGAGGAGGGTATGTGTGTGTATGGTGAGTGTGTGAGGAGGTCGGGGGTGTGGGGGGGGGGGAGGGTGATAGGAAGGGGGATCGGGGAGTGTGTGTGTGGGGGCGGGGGGAGTGTGTGTGTGGGGGGGGGGCAGGGGGAGTGAATGTGTGTTTGCGGGGGGTGAGGGAGGTGTTTGAATGTGTATGTGGGTTGGTGGGGGAGTGTGTGTGGGGGTGGGGGTTGAATGTGAATGTGGGTTGGTAGGGAAGTGTGGGGAAGGGGGCGGGGGGTTCGGGGGGGGGGGGAAGGTTGAATGTGCATGTGGGTTGGTGGGGGAGTATGTGTGGGAGGAGTTCGGGGGGGGAGGGAGGGGAGGGGGGGGGGAGCGTGTGCGTGTGGAAAGATTGGGTAGGTTTGCAGGTGTGCGAGTGTGTGTGTGTGTCTGTGTGTGTATGTATGTATGAGTCGGGTACAATCCAGCATTTGAACTGCCGTGTCAGCCAGAGTCCATCAGGACGGAGCCAACATTAACAATACATTAAAAAAAAAAAAAAAAAAACCTAATAACCGGGTCGATCCGGGAGCCTCTGTATGGCGACCTTGTCGACATTCTGTTGCCATCCTCAGCATAGTCACTACCTCCCCCCCCCCCCAATACCCCCTTCCACCTTGCACCCACAACCCCTATCCTCCTCCTCCTCCTCCTCCTTCTCCTCCCCAACTGTCACTACCATTATCACCACCACTACCACCGCCATCACCTCACTACCACCACCATTAGCACTAACACTACCACTACCATCACCACCACCACCACCGCCATCACCTCACCACCAACACCATTAACACTAACACTACCACTACCATCACCACCACCACCACCGCCATCACCTCACCACCACCACCATTAGCACTACCACTACCATCACCACCACCACCATTAGCACTAACGCTACCACTACCATCACCACCACCACCACCACCACCGCCATCACCTCACCACCACCACCATTAGCACTACCGCTACCACTACCATCACCACCACCACCACCACCACCACCGCCATCACCTCACCACCACCACCATTAGCACTACCACTACCACTACCATCACCACCACCACCACCACCACCGCCATCACCTCACCACCACCACCATTAGCACTACCACTACCGCTACCATCACCACCACCACCACCACCACCGCCATCACCTCACCACCACCACCATTAGCACTAACACTACCACTACCATCACCACCACCACCACCACAGCCGCCACCACCAACCGTTGTCATGCTTCTGATCACGGATAATGTATATTCCTCCCTCTCCCCCCCCCCCACCCCCCATCCCCAGGCCCCTGCCTCTCCCTCCCTCCCTCGTCCCCCCCCACCCCACCCCCCGCCCCCCTCCTAAAAAACCAAAAAAAAAACCCAAACAACAACAACAAAAAAACCCGAACCAACAAAGGCAGGTGTCGCAGCTTAGCTCGCGAAAAACGCTGCCACAACTATGTCCTTCACGTGACTCATATTCTTCCTCTCTCTCTCTCTCCCCCTCCCCCTGCCCCCCTCCCCACATCTCCTTCTTTTTTCTTTTCTTTTTTTTTTTCACTGTTTTTCTCTCCCTCCTCTACTTCCTCTTCTACAACCCCCACCCCGCCCCCTCCTTTACTCTTCCCCTCCCCCTCCCCCTCTCCGACCCTCTTACAAAACGAGGGACTGATTGAGATTTTTTTTTTTTTTTTTTTTTTTTTGGATTTGTAGAATGAGAGAGGGGTTTTATTTTGTTTTCTATTTCATTCGTTCTTGGGGTTTTTTTGTGGGGGGTTGTTTGTTTTGTTGGGGTTTTTTGTTGGTTTTTGTGTGGGGGGGTGGGGGGGGTGTGGGGGGGGGGGTGGCGGGTTGTTTGTTTTGGGGTTGTTTGGTTGTGATTGCTTGGTTGTAGGCTGTGTGTCTTGACAGTTCATTCCTCACAGGTTCACGTCTTATTGTATGATAGTCAGTCGTGCCCGACTATGACCATCAGAACAGCAGAGGAGGCAACTGCTGTCCCTAACTATTTGGGCTAGAATTTGATTATAGTGGAGAGTGTCTTGCCCCAAGTTACATCCCTTACTCTCTCGGCCAAGAGTGTTCCAGGACAGTCGGCGTTGGGGATGGTTCCCCAAAGTCCAACTAGTCCCCCCCCACCCACCCACCCCCACCCCCCCAAGGCAGCAGCACTAAGAGCCAGTGCAGTCTTGCCTCCTAGTTTGAGAGTCATAGTCCTTCAGAAAAGACTTTCTATATTCCTGCCTTTACCGTTGAAAAATCTTATTTTATTGGAAAACATCTTTCCATATTCACGGCTGAGCTAATTGCTATTATACAAGCTCTGAACTACTTAGTGAGCCATCGAATAGTTTTCTCGAAAATAGCATTCTTTGATTCCAAATCAGTACTTTATGCTCTAGAATTATTTAGCCTTGAAACAAGACCTGACTTAGTTATTGAGGCAAATCATTTGGTACATTGTTTCAGGATTAAATGGACTGAGGTCAGTTTTTGTTGGGTGCCTTCTTATGTGGGCATTATTGGCATGGAAAGTGCTGATAAAGCAGCTAAAAGAGGAGCACAAGATTCAGAAAAATCGACAAAAATACATGTTCGTCTTTCCGTAAAAGAGGCATACACTTTGTTAGAAAAATCAGCATGATGTCGATTTTATAACCGATGGAAGGAAAAGTTTTTAAAATATAAAGGGACATTATTCCCCGAGAATATTATGAAAGAAAATATACCGAATCCATCAGCTTGCTATACAAGATTAATAACCTCTCCTTTCTTCCGTATAAAACTTGATGCGCTGAAGACAAAGTATAGTAAAAAAAAAAAAAGAAAAAAAAAAGAGTTACATACATCTGTGGTTAGCAGTTCAGCTTGCATCATTGTTTGTTTCACTGTCAGCAGTTACGTACCTTCTTAACCAAGTATTTCAAAGAGAACACCTATTCTGCAGATGATTTTTCGAAAGTTATTTCTGACGAGGTTCTTATTATCGAACTTTCACAGGCATTAGTTCATAGCCCTAGTTCTACATTCCTTTAATGTACTTCAGAATTGTGTTAATGGTTTCGGATTATTATTATCATTATTGAATTATTACTGTTAAATGTTATTGCATGTTATATATATATATATATATATATTTTTTTTTTTTTTTTTTTTTTTTTTAGATTTCTACCTTTTCTGTTTTCCTCTTCCCTCTCCCCCCACCCCCACCCCCCTCTCCATCCCCTGTTTTTTGAGGTTTTTTTGTTTTGTTTTTTTAATCGTCTTATATCACTGATAGTGAAAAGACGTAAAACTAAAGAACGAACACATGCATGGCAGCCATTAAGAATGACGACGTCACTCATCAAAGTGGACTTAGCTGCACCAGTTACGCGTCCAAAGCTGATCGCCTTTCGCACCACTTGACCTCAAACCCCCGCCTCCTCACAGCTTGTATAAACGGATCAGCTTACCTTCTGGTCTACCGCCCAACTGACCGTCACGGTCTGTCGGCCCGATCCACGGATCATTGCTCACTGCCCTGTGTCAATACTCCCCCGTGTCGACACTCCTCCATGTCAATACTCCTCCGTGTCAATACTCCCCCGTGTCGATACTCCCCCCCGTGTCGGTACTCCCCAGTG
Source organism: Babylonia areolata (assembly GCF_041734735.1). Lineage (NCBI taxonomy): Eukaryota > Metazoa > Mollusca > Gastropoda > Neogastropoda > Buccinidae > Babylonia > Babylonia areolata. The sequence goes on along the minus strand of NC_134888.1, from coordinate 5,405,218 downwards.
TTAATACTCCCCCGTTTAATACTCCCCCGTGTCTATATTCCCCCGTGTCAATACTCCCCCACGTGTCGATACTCCTCCCGTGTCAACACTCTCCCCCGTGTCAACACTCTCCCGTGTCAACACTCTCCCGTGTCGATACTCCCCCGTGTCAATACACCCCCCGTGTCAGTACTCCCCCGTGTCGATACTCCCCCGTGTCAATACTCCCCCCGTGTCAATACTCCTCCCATGTCAATACTCCCCCCCCCCGTGTCAATACTCCCCCGTGTCAATGCTCCCCCGTGTCGATACTCCCCCCGTGTCAATACTCCTCCCATGTCAATGCTCCCCCCCCGTGTCAATACTCCCCCCCCCTGTCGATACTCCCCCCGTGTCAATACTCCCCCCGTGTCGATACTCCCCCCGTGTCAATACTCCCCCCTTGTCAATACTCCCCCCCGTGTCAATACTCCCCCGTGTCGATACTCCCCCCGTGTGAATACTCCCCCTTGTCAATACTCCCCCGTGTCAATACTCCCCCTTGTCAATACTCCCCCCGTGTCAATACTCCCCCCGTGTCAATACTTTCCCGTGTCTCCTCCACACGTAAAAACAATTTCTGTCTGCAAGCGTATTTTGTTTGATGCTGTGGGTTATTTTACCTGCACTAAGTGCATGCTGCACACGGGACCCCGGCTTATCGTCTCATCCGAATGACTAACGCCCAGACCACCACTCAAGGTCTAGTGGAGGGGGAGAAAATGCCGGCGGCTGAGCCGTGATTCGAACCAGCGCGCTCAGATTCTCTCTAGCTTCCTAGGCGGACGCGGTACCTCGAGGCCATCACATCCCCACTCTCTGGGCCAAGAGGGTTTTAGGACAGTCGGCGATGGGACAGTCTTCAAAGGCCAACTAGCCCCCCTCCAAGTCCGCAGCACTAAAAGTCACTGCATTATTGCCTCTTAGTTTGAGAGTTATGGTCAATCATAAAAGACAAAACTGTAAATGGAGTCCTTATAGCAGTGGAGAAACATTAAGTGTGTGTTTGTGTGTGTGTGTGTGTGTGTGTGTGTGTGTGTGTGTGCCGTGGAAGCTGCGATACATAGACTAGAAATGAGTGTGTGGAGGAGGGGGGTAGAGGAGGTGCAGGGTAATGTGTGTGTGTGTGTGTGTGTGTTGGAGCTCGTGTGCGTTTATATGTATTTGACTGTGCTTTCATATCTGTGTGAAACTGCATGTTTGGTGCATATCTGTTATGCATGTGTGGGTGTATGTGTGAATGTGTGTCTTCATATTTTACATTTATTTGCTTATTTATCATCATTGTTGTCTTATTTATTTATTTATTATTATTATTATTACTTTATTATTATTATCATTACTACTACTTTTTTTTATATCATAATTATTATTTATTTATTTATTTATGTAAGCTTATCTATTATTCATTCACCTTTTTTTTTTCTCTTTTTCTTTTTTTTTTCTCAAGGCTTGACTAAGCGCGTTGGGTTACGCTGCTGGTCAGGCATCTGCTTGGCAGATGTGGTGTAGCGTATATGGATTTGTCCGAACGCAGTGACGCCTCCTTGAGCTACTGAAACTGAAACTGAAACTGATCACACAGCTCTCCGGCATTTTGCCGTTGGCCCAACTGTGAGCATAAATGACAATCTTTGTTACAATAGAAATCATCGAGTTGATTATATAATGGCGACAGAATTGCAAAACAGAGAGTACAAACACGAAATGTTTCGTTCAGATTTAGGCCTAAAGCCCCCCTAACCGAAGAAGGAGAATCATAAATCATGAATCGCAACGTGAGAGAGAGAGAGAGAGAGAGAACAACAGAAACAACTTTGGAAGGGCAGACGACATTTTGCCCGGTGTGCGCGAACACAGCCAAAGTAACTGCTAGATCTAGTTTTTGCGGGTCTTTTTTTTTTTTTTTTTTTTTTTCTTCTAACCCACTAGCTCTTGACAGTGTATCGAAAAGCATTTCGTTTTCTACACAAGTTACCTTTTGTCGGATTTCTTTGGCAAAGTAAGCACGATTAAAGGCAAAAAAAAAAAAAAAAAAGCAAACCAGGTCAACCTCGTATGTGATGCCCGGCAACCCAATTGTACCGGGTGATCGTGAGTGCAGTACAGTTACACAATTGTGACTACTCACTTTGCATACGACCTTTGCCTTGCACGAGACCTTGGCAAAGTTTAATCACCGGCAGAACACGTGCACGCGAGGCCACGTTTAATAATAACCAGCGCGGGAGGGAAGGAATGCAGGGAGGGTGGGGGGGGGGGGGGGGGGGCGGGGGATTGGGGGAGATATGTGGGGGTTGTGAGGGTGTATGTTTTGTAAGCAAGGGAGGAGTGGAGGGGAGGGGGGGGGGGGGGGGCAGGGGGCGTTGGGAGAAGGGGGAAGGAGTAAGTTCGTAATTATCCGCTTGTATTGGTGGTGCACAGTGCAGTGTGTGGGAGAGAGAGAATGAACGAAGGAGCGAGGCATTTCTATGCGGGACATGGTGGTTGGAGATGGGGGGGTGGGGTGGGGGTGGGGGGGCTGGTTTTTTCTTGGGTTTGGTTTGGATAGAGCATATTGTACAGACACGGGGCATACATAGGGCATATTGTACAGACGCGGGGCATGCATAGGGCATATTGTACAGACACGGGGCACGCATAGAGCATATTGTACAGACACGGGGCATACATAGGGCATATTGTACAGACACGGGGCATACATAGGGCATATTGTACAGACATGGGGCATATTGTACAGACATGGGGCATATTGTGCAGACATAGGGCATATTGTACAGACATAGGACATATTGTACAGACATTGGGCATATTGTACAGACATAGGGCATATTGTACAGACATGGGGCATACATAAGGCATATTGTACAGACATGGGGCATACATAGGGTGTATTGTACAGACATTGAGTATATTGTACAGACACGGGGCATACATAGGGCATATTGTACAGACATTGGGCATATTGTACAGACACGGGGCATACATAGGGCATATTGTACAGACATGGGGCATACATAGGGCATATTGTACAGACATTGGGCATATTGTACAGACACGGGGCATACATAGGGCATATTGTACAGACATGGGGCATACATAGGGCATATTGTACAGACATTGGGAATGTTGCACAGACATAAGGCATATTGTACAGACATAGGGCATATTGTACATGGACATTGGGCATTTATAGGGCATATTGTACAGACATAGGGCATACGTAGGGCATATGTACAGACATAGGGCATACGTAGGGCATATTGTACAGACATAGGGCATAAATAGGGCATATATAGGGCATATTGTACAGACATAGGGCATACATAGGGTATATTGCACAGACATTGGGCATACATAGGGCATATTGTACAGACATGGGGCATACATAGGGCATATTGTACAGACATTGGGCATACATAGGGCATATTGTACAGACATTGGGCATACATAGGGCATATTCTGCAGACATTGGGAATGTTGCACAGACATGAGGCATATTGTACAGACATAGGGCATATTGTACATGGACATTGGGCATACATAGGGCATATTGTACAGACATAGGGCATATTGTACATGGACATTGGGCATACATAGGGCATATTGTACAGACATAGGGCATAGCTCAAGGAGGCGTCACTGCGTTCGGACAAATCCATATACGCTACACCACATCTGCCAAGCAGATGCCTGACCAGCAGCGTAACCCAACGCCCTTAGTCAGGCCTTGAGAGAAAAAAAAGATAATAATAAATAAATAAATAAGTAAATAAATAAATAAAATAAATTAAAATTAAGATTTTTTTAAAAAGATGATAATAATGATAAAATAATAAAATAAGATAAATGGAAATAACTAAATAAATAAATTTAATAATAATAATAATAATAATAATAAAGATTTTTAAAAGTAATAATAAAATAAAATAAAAAGAAATCAGTAAAGAAATAAATAAATAATAGATAAATACATAAAAAAGAACTATTACTACTAATAATAATATTTATAAGGCGCAAAAACTTGATGAAGTCAACTATAAGCGTACAAAAAATAAATAAATAAATAAATAAATGAAATAAAATAAATAAATTTTAAAAAACGACAACAATGATGATAAATAAGTAAATAAATGTAAAACATGCAGACACACATTCACACATACACACACATATGCATAACAGATATGCACCAAACATGCAGTTTCACAGATATGAAAGCACAGTCAAATACACATAAACGTACATGAGCCCCAACACACACACACACACACACACACACACACTGTTTTCTTAAAAATAAGACATTGTGAAATAAGTCTGATACAGTTAATTGTTTTCTACTAAGTTCATGCATAGGATTCATTTCATAACAAACTCCTGTTTTTGGATGCCCGGTAAGTGTGCACGTTTTTCAATTTCATATCTATAATCTTTAATTCAGACAAGAACGTTTTTGGATAAACGCTTCCTCTAAGGTTGTTTACTCTGAATCAGTTTTTTAAAAGAATTTTCCAAGTAACAAGATAAGAACTTATCCGTCATAGGTTCTACTGTTTTTCTTCAGTTCCAAATAAATAAGCTTGTTATTCATGTTTAGGTCAGCAAAAATGTGACAATTTTCTATGATGATACCTTGTAGATCCTTGCAAAAACACTGGCATACCTGTTGACATATATTGTTTATATTTTGAGTGATGTGTTTCAATCTTTTTAAACATACTTTAAATCAAAATCGGTTCCAATCTGCTCAGATAGTTTTATCATGTGGCATAATGGGCACCTTTTTTTTTTCTTTTATTGTTTTGTAATAATACACCCCCTCCCCTTTTGTAATAATGTCACACAGAACGCCCATTTTGTAAACATTACGAAATATAACACCCGTTTCTGTAGATATTACGAAAGGTAAAACCCACTTTTGTAAACATGTAAAAAAAAAAAAACCATTAAAAAACAAAAGACAAAAACATTTTTCAAAGATCAGTTGAAAAAACAGCCATTTTTGTTAACATATGAATCGCCCACTTTTGTAAATATTTTCGTAATGAAACACTGATGGGCACCTTTTTTTAATGTTTCGTAATAATACGCCCCCCCCCCCCCCTTTTTTTGTAATAATGTCACACACACACAGAACGCCCATTTTGTAAACATTACGAAATATAACACCCGTTTCTGTAGACAATACGAAAGGAAAAACCCACTTTTGTAAACTTGTAAGAAATAAAAATAAATAAATAAATTGAAAAAACACCCTTTTTTTTTTTTTTAAACATAACCAAATGTAATACCCATTTCTGTAAACATTTCATAATGAATCGCCCACTTTTGTAAATATTTTCGTAATGAAACACTAATGGGCACCTTTTTTTTATGTTTCGTAATAATAACCCCCCCCCCCCCCCCCCCCCCCTTTTTTTTTTTTTTTTTTTTTTTTTTTTTTTTTTGTATTAATGTCACACAGAACGCCCATTTTGTAAACATTACAAAATATAATACCCGTTTCTGTAGAAATTACGAAAGGTAAATACCTACTTTTGTAAACATGTAAAAAAAAAAATAATAATAAATAATAAATCAATCAATCAATTGAAAAAAAAAAAAACACCCATTTTTGTGAACATAACGAAATATAATAACCATTTTTGTAAACATTTCATAATGAATCGCCCATTTTTTAAAAACATTTTCGTAATGAAACACCGTGACTGACCTTCGTAAACATTTCATAATGAAACACTGTGACCCACTTTTGTCAATATTTCATAAGAAAACACTCACTTTTGTAAACATTTCGTGATAAAACACTCACTTTTGTAAACTTTTCGTGATAAAACTCTCACTTTTGTAAACATTTCGTGATAAAACTCTCACTTTTGTAAACTTTTCGTGAAAAGCACTCTCTCTCTCTCTCTCTCTCTCTCTCTCTCTCTCTCTCGCAATTTCGTAATATAACACTCAGTTTTGTAACTTTCGCAATAAACAACAACAAACAAACAAACAATAATTGTGTTGTTGGTTTTGTTTTTTGTTTTTTAACAGACGCACTTTTGCAGACATTTCGTAATGAATCACTGACTGTGACTCAATCATTCTTCTAAACATTTCATTATATTTTTTTTTAACCCGTAAACAAACACCTGCCTTTCGTAAACGTTGCGGAAATCACTGACTGTGACTCAATCATTCTTCTAAGCATTTCATTATTTTTTTTTTTTAAACCCGTAATCAAACACATGCCTTTCGTAAACGTTGCGTCTTAAAAACGCTGAGCATTGTGAGTTTTCATTTCGTAACTGAACACTCTTGATCACATTTATTTTTGCTTTCATAAACGGTCTCCATTAGACCGCTGCCGTTTACACAACACGTCAAGGCCAACAATTGGCTCTGGCGGGAGCTACGTCACACAGCTCGTAGGGTCAGCTCGTGCGTGTGCGGTATTTAAAACGCCGCGTGCTGTGCGCAACAGTGGGTGGTTTGGATGTTTTTGGGGGGACAGCCGTATAACCCGAGAAACGATTCTGCAGTGACATCGCTTTTCGGACTTCCGCGCACACACACACACACACACACACACACAAACGTACACACGCGGTTGATCTCCTTTGACAGCTGGGGTCTGCTATGGAGGTAGGTTTGTTGTGACATTGATTTCTGCAAACATGGGGCCATGATGGCACTGGGTTGTTTTTTTGTGTGTGTGTGTGTGTATTTTTTTTTAACCTCCAAAACTATTGCTGACGTGTACATTGATCATCGGAGAGGTTGTCAGCTTATAGAGACAGAGCCTAAAATACATACAGGTCACGATGACTATTGTCTTTACATTGGTCATTGAAGGGTGGTCACCTCACTGAGATAAAACAGAGCTTACATACAGGTCAGGAAGTCTATTGCCTTTACATTGGTCATCGGAGGGTTGTCACCTCTCTGAGATAAGACAGAGCTTACATACATACAGGTCAGGATGTCTATTGCCTTTACATTGGTCATCGGAGGGTTGTCACCTCTCTGAGATAAGACAGAGCTTACATATAAGTCAGGATGTCTATTGCCTTTACATTGGTCATCGGAGGTTTGTCACCTCACTGAGATAAGGCAGAGCATACATACAGGTCAGGATGTCTATTGCCTTTACATTGGTCATTGAAGGTTTCTCACCTCACTGAGATAAGACAGAGCTTACATACATACAGGTCAGGATGTCTATTGCCTTTACATTGGTCATCGGAGGGTTGTCACCTCACTGAGATAAGACAGGGCTTACAATACGTACAGGTCAGGATGTCTGTTGTCTTTTCCTTGGTCATCAGAGGGTTGTCACCTCTCTGAGATAAGACAGAGCTTACATACATACAGGTCAGGATGTCTATTGCCTTTACATTGGTCATTGAAGGTTTGTCACCTCACTGAGATAAGACAGAGCTTACATACATACAGGTCAGGATGTCTGTTGCCTTTGCATTGGTTACTGGAGGTTTGTCACCTTAATGATATAAGACATAGCTTACATACAGGTCAGGATGTATATTGTCTTTACATTGGTCATTGAAGGGTGGTCATCTCACTGAGATAAGACAGAGCTTACATGCAAGTCAGGATGTCTATTGCCTTTACATTGGTCATTGAAGGCTTGTCACCTCACTGAGATAGGACAGAGCTTACAATACATACAGGTCAGAATGTCTATTTTATTTACATTGGACATTGACGGGTTGTCACCTCACTGAGAAAAGACAAGAGCTTACATACAGGTCAGGAAGTCTGTTGCCTTTACATTGGTCATTGAAGGGTTGTCACCTCACTGAGAAAAGACAGAACTTACAATACATACAAGTCAGGATGTCTATTGCCTTTACATTGGTCATCGGAGGTTTGTCACCTCACTGAGATAAGGCAGAGCATACATACAGGTCAGGATGTCTATTGCCTTTACATTGGTCATCGGAGCGTCGTCACCTCACTGAGAAAAGACATAGCTTACATACATACAGGTCAGGATGTCTGTTGCCTTTGCATTGGTTACTGGAGGTTTGTCACCTTATTGATATAAGACATAGCTTACATACAGGTCAGTTGCCTTTGCATTGGTTACTGGAGGTTTGTCACCTTAATGATATAAGACAGAGCTTACATACAGGTCAGGATGTCTGTTGCCTTTGCATTGGTTACTGGAGGTTTGTCGCCGTATTGATATAAGACATAGCTTACATACAGGTCAGTTGCCTTTGCATTGGTTACTGGAGGTTTGTCACCTTATTGGTATAAGACATAGCTTACATACACGTCAGGATGTCTGTTGCCTTTGCATTGGTTACTGGAGGTTTGTCACCTTATTGATATAAGACATAGCTTACATACAGGTCAGTTGCCTTTGCATT
>NC_134888.1:5381813-5391813 GCF_041734735.1 Babylonia areolata | reverse complement strand
TCTGTCATAATGATGATTGTTATTATTAATTAGAAATCGACAGTTCTGTATATTCGAATGAAAATTGGGGCAAGTCGAGGTGGAGGGGAGGGGGGGGGGGGTAGGGGCAAGGGGGAGGGGACTAAGAAAGGAAGAGACAGACAGACAGACAGACAGAGAGCGAACAGAATGTGGAAAAGATAGAGAACAAAATCTAAAATGGAGAGGGTGAGTGTCAGTGAATGGAGAAAGAAAAAAAACATAATATTGGAAGCGTGTGTGTGTGTGTGAGGGGCGGTAGAGAGTTCCCAAAACACGGGCTGTCCGCAAAGCACGCCTGTTTTCCCTCAACAAAAACAAACGCTACCAAAGGATCCGCCATGTTTACCTCTGTTTCGAGAGCAGTCGCCCTTAATTGGCAGTGTGTAGTAAGGATAAAATTGCCTTCAGCATAGTGGACCTTCGGGTAATCCCTTGCGTTCCTGAACACCGGATATTGCTTACCCTCGGGCAGTTTGCCTCGCCCCAGGCAGATTACCCGCCGGTACACATTAACCCGCCGGCATGAAGGTTTCTTGAATACGGCCCCTGGCGGCTTGGGCAAACGACTCCGTGTTTGAAAACGCTTAGACCTTGGTGTCTCCGACCGAGGACAGGCACTAATACAAGTACCCCTGTCATTGTTCCCAAAGGGAAAAAAGCTGGGGGGAAACAGCGGCCTCAGTCTCTGTCCACCAGGCAGGTCAGTGGTCAGTGTTTTTTGGCTGGACAATGGAACTATCGGCCGGCAGTTTCCTTTCTCGGTGATCCAGGTGTTGCTTCTCAAAGGCCTCGCTCGGCGTCTCCCCACCGTTCATCGCTGCCGTTCTTTTGTGTGTGTAGGGGTGGGGGTTGGGGGTTGGGGGGGGGGGCTTTTTCTTCTTTTTTTTTTCTTTTTTTTTTTTTCGTTTTTGCTTTGCTTCTTATGTACAGTGCAATAGAATACAATACAACACAACACCGGACAATACCAAATACAAAATACAGTACAGTACAATACAGTACAAAACAAATGCAAATACAAGACAGGGCAATACTGTGCAGTAAAGACAGTACAATAGAATATAATACAATGCAATGCAATACAATACAATACAATACAGCACATGCAGCACGGCACGTCACAATACAGTACAAAATAAATGCAAAAACAGTACAGTACAATATAATACAGTACAACACAATACAGCACAATACAACACGACACAACCTAGTGCAATACAGTACAACATAGTACAAAACAAGTACAAATACAAGATAGAACAGTACAGCACAATAGAATACAATACAATACAGTACAGTACAGTACAACACAATACAATACAATACAGTACAGTACAACACAATACAGTACAGTACAACACAATACAATACAGTACAGTACAGTACAACACAATACAGTACAGTACAGTACAGTACAACACAATACAGTACAATACAATACAGTACAACACAATACAGTACAATACAGTACAGTACAGCACAATACAATACAGTACAACACAATACAGTACAACACAATACAATACAATACAGTACAGTACAACACAATACAGTACAATACAGTACAGTACAACACAATACAATACAATACAGTACAGTACAACACAATACAGTACAATACAGTACAACACAATACAATACAATACAGTACAGTACAGTACAGTACAACACAATACAATACAATACAGTACAGTACAACACAATACAATACAATACAGTACAACACAATACAATACAATACAATACAGTACAGTACAGTACAACACAATACAACACAATACAGTACAGTACAACACAATACAATACAATACAGTACAGTACAACACAATACAATACAATACAGTACAGTACAACACAATACAACACAATACAATACAGTACAGTACAACACAATACAATACAGTACAGTACAACACAATACAATACAGTACAACAGTACAACACAATACAATACAATACAGTACAGTACAGTACAACACAATACAACACAATACAGTACAGTACAGTACAGTACAGTACAACACAATACAATACAGTACAGTACAGTACAGTACAGTACAACACAATACAATACAGTACAGTACAGTACAGTACAACACAATACAATACAGTACAGTACAGTACAGTACAGTACAACACAATACAGTACAGTACAGTACAGTACAGTACAACACAATACAATACAATACAGTACAGTACAGTACAACACAATACAACACAATACAGTACAGTACAGTACAGTACAGTACAGTACAACACAATACAATACAGTACAGTACAGTACAACACAATACAGTACAGTACAGTACAACACAATACAGTACAATACAATACAGTACAGTACAACACAATACAATACAGTACAGTACAGTACAACACAATACAATACAATACAGTACAGTACAGTACAACACAATACAATACAGTACAGTACAGTACAGTACAGTACAGTACAACACAATACAGTACAGTACAGTACAGTACAACACAATACAATACAATACAGTACAGTACAGTACAACACAATACAATACAGTACAGTACAGTACAACACAATACAGTACAGTACAGTACAGTACAGTACAACACAACACAACACAACACAATACAATACAATACAGTACAGTACAGTACAAACACAACACAATACAATACAGTACAGTACAGTACAGTACAACACAATACAATACAATACAGTACAGTACAGTACAACACAATACAATACAATACAGTACAGTACAGTACAACACAATACAATACAATACAGTACAGTACAGTACAGTACAACACAATACAATACAATACAGTACAGTACAGTACAGTACAACACAATACAATACAATACAGTACAGTACAGTACAGTACAACACAACACAATACAATACAATACAGTACAGTAAAGTACAACACAATACAATACAATACAGTACAGTACAGTACAGTACAACACAATACAATACAATACAGTACAGTACAGTACAACACAATACAATACAATACAATACAGTACAGTACAGTACAGTACAACACAACACAATACAATACAATACAGTACAGTAAAGTACAACACAATACAATACAATACAATACAGTACAGTACAACACAATACAATACAATACAGTACAGTACAGTACAGTACAAACACAATACAATACAGTACAGTACAGTACAACACAATACAATACAATACAATACAGTACAGTACAGTACAGTACAGTACAACACAATACAATACAATACAATACAGTACAACACAATACAATACAATACAGTACAGTACAGTACAACACAATACAATACAATACAATACAGTACAGTACAACACAATACAGTACAATACAATACAGTACAGTACAGTACAACACAATACAATACAATACAGTACAGTACAGTACAGTACAACACAATACAATACAGTACAGTACAACACAACACAATACAATACAGTACAGTACAACACAATACAATACAGTACAGTACAACACAATACAATACAATACAGTACAGTACAACACAATACAATACAGTACAGTACAACACAATACAATACAGTACAGTACAGTACAACACAACACAATACAATACAGTACAGTACAGTACAACACAACACAATACAGTACAGTACAGTACAACACAATACAGTACAGTACAGTACAGTACAGTACAGTACAACACAATACAATACAACACAGTACAGTACAGTACAACACAACACAATACAACACAGTACAGTACAGTACAACACAACACAATACAACACAGTACAGTACAGTACAACACAACACAATACAACACAGTACAGTACAGTACAACACAACACAATACAACACAGTACAGTACAGTACAGTAAAATACAACACAATACAATACAGTACAGTACAGTAAAGTACAACACAATACAATACAGTACAACACAATACAATACAGTACAGTACAGTAAATCCAATACAATACAGTACAGTACAATAAATACAATACAATACAGTACAGTACAGTACAATAAATCCAATACAATACAGTACAGTACAGTACAATACAATACAATACAGTACAGTACAGTACAGTACAACACAATACAATACAATACAGTACAGTACAGTACAACACAATAGAATACAGTACAGTACAGTACAGTACAACAGAATGCAATGCAATACAGCACAGTACAGCACGACACATCACAATACACTACAATATGATAGAAAACCAATACAAATGTAAAACACATTCAAATACAAGACAAAACAGTACAGTATAGTGCAACAGAACGGAACACAACACAGCACAAGACAATACACTACAATACAGTAGAATACAGAACAAAACAAATAGAAATTCTTATGCAAGACAGTACAGTGCTATACAGTACAGTGCTATACAGTACAGTAGAGTACAGTACAAAACCAAACACACACAAAATACAATACAACCATGTTTGAGTCCAAAATACAGTACAGTACAGTACAATAATTGTAGAACAAAACAAACACAAAAGAATTACTATACAACACAATACAACAATACTTAAGTCCTATCTTTTTCTTTTCCAGCCAATCCAGCAACCTCAAAAATCTGCGGACGAAAAACCGCAACAGCAACAGCAGCAGCAGCAGCAGCAACAGGAGGAGCCGAACAATGAGAAAACGGAGATGATTCTGGAGGAGATTCTGGCGGACATTGGTGACGCGGGACGCTTCCAGTACGTCTTCACCGCCATGATCCTCCTCATGGAGGTCGTTGTGGCCTGGAGCATGCTGCAGGTAACCCCTCCCCCCACTTAGTTTTTACCCCCGGGGCTAAATCTATCTGTCCCGGGGCATCCGTTTATCATTATGATGTATCCATTTATCTGTTTGTGCTTTGTTTTTTTTCCTCTCAAGGCCTGACTAAGCGCGTTTGGTTACACGCTGCTGGTCAGGCATCTGCTTAGCGGATGTGGTGTAGCGTGTATGGATTTGTCCGAACGCAGTGACGCCTCCTTGAGTAACCGAACTGAACTGAATTGAACTGAACTGTGTTAAACTCCTACTCGCCTAGAATGACTAAAAATCCGTGTACCCTACTCTCGAACACACAGCATCAATGACTTCTTGTCCCCCAAGAAAAGAATTATTTTGGGAAATGAAGTAAATTATCACATTTTATTGTTTTGTCACCCATAGTACCTTTCTTTACAACCTGAAGTGTGGTCATCACTTGATTTTAATGTTGCTTTCTTTGTTGAAGGAATATCCAAAGTATGTCCCTTTTTTATATATGGAAAGTGTCAAGATCTTGAGAAGTGGGTAGGCCGAATCTATATCATCACAATACTTTTGTGGCTGAAGAATTGGGCCCATCGCCCACAGTAGATATACATTCTCATTGGAGAGTCTCCATGCACGGTTTGATCGTTTCAAATATACTATTGTTATTGTTGTTGTTGTTGTTGTTTTAATTCAGCATCTGTTTGGTAGTATTTCTTGAATTAATCCTGTCATTCTTTTGTAGAACACACACACACACACACACACACACACACACACACACACACACACACACATATATATATATATAACCAGCTGCCGACCTGTCACCTTTACTCATCTCTGTCCTACCCTCCCACACCCCCTAGAAAAGATTAATGACGATGATGATAATAGTAATAATAATGATAATGATAATAATAAGAAGAAGAACAACAACAACAATGATGATGATGATATGTTAATAATATATCAATGATAATGATAATCATAAGAACAAGAACAATGATGATGATGATGATATATTAATAATAATATCAATGATGATGATGATAAAAATAATGATAATAATAAGTAGAAGAACAACAACAATGATGATGATGATGTATTAATAATTATATAAATGATGATAATAATGATGATAATAATAATAATATAATTTGATATAATAGTGATAATGATGATGATAATTATAATAATAATAATAACATAATATGATATAATATTATCATCATCACGATAATGATAGTAACAACAGTAATCATAATGCTTGTAACCATCATCACCACCACCACCACCACCACCATCGCCATGACCACCACAACGTGATGTCCACCAGACGGCCATCGTTGGAGCGACGCCCAAATGGTGGTGTGTGGACCCCACGACTTGGGGACTGGACAACATGACCTTGGACAACGGGACTTTCCAGAACTGTGCCCCCTCCTCCTCCTCCTCCTCCTCCTCCTCCTCCTCCTCCAGTCGTTGGAACGAGAGCAGTAACGGCACGGACACTGTAGATCTCAGCACAGCCGTTGTGGGTGGTGGGGGGAGGTGTGTGCGTTACTACGATCCTGACATGGTCACCATTGTCAGCGAGGTTGGTGAAGGGCCCCTCCCTGCTCCTGTTTCTGTTTCTGTCTGGCTGGCTGGCTGGCTGGCTTGCTGGTTCACTGGCTGGCTGGCTGTGTGTGTGTGTGTGTGTGTGTGTGTGTGTGTGTGTCTCTTTCTGTGCGCGCGCACGTGTGTGTGTGTGTGTGTGTGTGTGTGTGTGCGTGCGCGTGTGTGTGTGTCTTGGATAAGCTCTAAAACTGTCTACATGTCCTCCTGGTTTATGAAATGAAATCTTTTTTTTTCCTTTTATAAAATGCCATTGGAAAATTCAGAACACAAGAGAGAGAAGGAAAAAAAACCCGAATAAACTGACAACATTGCACGATGGACAGGAAAACCATGTGCAGAGACCCAGGCTTTGACACGCAACCGACAGACCTGGAGGAATCTGGTGAACAGTTCTGTGCGGCACCCCAGTGACTCTTCACATAGTTGTGGACAAAGGAGAAAGATTGGGGGGTTGTGTGGGGGGGGGGGGGTGCGGGGGGGGGGGGCGTGTGTGTTGAGATTAACTCTCTCCATACGAACGGCGAAAGAGACGACGTTACCAGCGTTTCACCCCAGTTACCATCATCAAAATATTGCAAGCGGAAGGCTCTTATACTGAAGAGGTGAATGTTGACAAAGAATACCACAATTCTGACGACGGAAGCTAAAGGTTGGGTCATTCAGACACCCACTGGACATCCGAGGGGTCTGTGTAGAGGAGAAGAGAGGACTGGCCGTCCTGAGTGAGTTAAAAGACACGATTCGTGTCTATATAAAATGATATCACTTCACTTCACTTGTCCCTTGGTGTGGATGACTGTAGGAGCACCACAGATATAATCTGTCATCCACCTTCCTCCGTCCTTCTGTTTTCTGCTTCCCTAAGGGCCTCGCTCAGCCTCAGACCTGTCCATTCTGGGATGATGTCTTCCCTAACTTGAAGGGCCTCGCTCAGCCTCAGACCTGTCCATTCTGGGATGATGTCTTCCCTCAGGGCCTCGCTCAGCCTCATACCTGTCCATTCTGGGATGATGTCTTCCCTAAGGGCCTCGCTCAGCCTCAGACCTGTCCATTCTGGGATGATGTCTTCCCTAAGGGCCTCGCTCAGCCTCATACCTGTCCATTCTGGGATGATGTCTTCCCTAACTTGAAGGGCCTCGCTCAGCCTCAGACCTGTTCATTCTGGGATGTTGTCTTCCCTAAGGTCCTCGCTCAGCCTCAGACCTGTCCGTTCTGGGATGTTGTCTTCCCATATGAAATGATAATGAATATACAAATGAAATTTAAAATATTTGATTGACAAGAAATCGATCTTGTCGAGGGTCCCGGGTTCAAATCGCGGTAACGGCGCCTGGCGGGTAAAGGATGGAGATTTTTCCGATCTCCCAGGTCAACATAATGTGCAGACCTGCTTGTGTCTGAACCCTCTTCGTGTGTATACGCTAGCAAAAGATCAAATACTCACGTTAAAGATCCTGTAATCCATGTCAGCGTTCGGTGGGTTATGGAAACAAGAACATGCCCAGCATGCACCCCACCGAGAAAAACAACAGAGGCAAGGCCATCAAGACTCACTTGTGATACACTTTAAAAAAATCCAAGCTTTTTATATATTGAGTATAATTTCCAAATGTAATGTTTAAGATGAGAAAGATCAGTTTATAGCAAATTAAGTCCCCTAGCATCAATTACAGAGTAATATCCCTTTTTTACTATCTGCGCCAAAACGTTTGCAAAATAAATAAAAATTCCATGCTTAGCAAAAGAAGTTCCTGTTTGAACAAAAAATTATAATAATGACTGCTCTTGTTGTTGGGTCAGAATATCAGATCAAAGTGCCAAGTTTAGAGAATACAAAAAATATAAATATAACAGTAAATGCAGTTTGTATATAATTAGGCTTCATTTTTTTACTTTTTGTGCCCATCCCAGAGGTGCAATATTGTTTTAAACAAGATGACTGGAAAGAGCTGAATTTTTCCTTTTCTTATGCCTAATTTGGTGTCAACTGACAAAGTATTTGCGGAGAAAATGTCAATGTTAAAGTTTACCACGGACACACACACACACACACACACACACACACACACACACACACACACACACACACACACACACACACAACCGAACACCGGGTTAAAACATAGACTCACTTTGTTTACACAAGTGAGTCGAAAACAAAACGGTCCTACACGTAAAAGCCCACTCGTGTTCATACGAGTGAACGTGGGAGTTGCAGCCCACTGGCGAACGAAGAAGATGGTCCAGTCATGATTATTAAACAAATGATTGTTTTTAACATGTCCTGTGCAGTGGGACCTGGTGTGTGAGCGGAAGTACATCAAATCAACCATCAACTCGATCCAGATGGCCGGCGTGCTGGTCGGGGCGCTGGCCGCTGGTCAGCTGTCGGACAGTGTTGGCCGGAGAGTCACGTGCTACGTCACAATGGCCGTTCACGGCCTGGCCACCCTTCTGGCTGGAGCCTCCGTGTCTTGGGAGATGCATGCGGTCTTCAGGTCTGACTAGTTTCACAATACACAAAGTTTTGACGTTCTTTATTATCATCATTATCGTTGCTGTTGTTGTTCTTCTTCTTCTTCTTCTTCTGCTCCTTCTTCTTCTTCTTGTTATTACAGTTCAGTTACTCAAGGAGGCGTCACTACGTTCGGACAAATCCATATACGCACCGCCACATCTGCTAAGCAGATGCCTGACCTGCAGCGTAACTGCTCCCAGGAAAAAAAAAAGGGGGGGGGGGGGGTGATGGCGGCATGAAAAAAATAAATGGGTGTATTACTGAATTAATGAATAAATGAATAAATAAATAAATAAATAGATAAACAAAAGGATAACATAAAAAAGCAGATAGATAATGAAATAAAATAGAATACGGGAAAAGAAAAAAACAAATAGAACAAAAAGACAATGATGGTAATGGATACAAAAACAAATAAGCAAATAAATGTAAATAAGCACACACACACACACACACACACACACACACACACACACACACACACACACACACACACACACACACACACACATAGTTTGACGACAAGATAGAACATGACTCCTGTGTCTGTACACATTACGATGGGAGAAAGTTTATAGAAACTGTAGGTCGCAAAAACAAGACTCGCTTTTGATAAAGAAGTGTCCAGCGTTTCAAACTATTGGTCTGTCTTTACACATGGCCCCTCACCTTTGCAATGTCAAGCCCATTTTGTGCACAGTGACAACAATTAAATTTGTCAATGGTATCTTTTAGTAATGGGGGGGGGGGGTTAATCTTTCTTCTACTTTTTTTTTTTTTTTAAGTGCCAGCATGCAAACTACTTAAATGAAAGTGCATGTGACCTATACCTTTTCCGAAAGTCAAATGAACACGCTATCCAATTTTGTGTAAATTTGATGATTTTGCAATTTGGGAAAATTCCTTTCAATGAAGTGGGGTGGAAACGGCACTTTTCTGCACACCGGGGGAGGGGACGAAACTCCCCGTCCTGGGGTACTGAGGGGGTTAATCAATCAAATGGAACTGACAATGGGGGGGTAAACGCTGACATGGATTACAGGATCTTTAACGTGCGTTTGAGATCTTCTGCGAAAGTGTCTGTGTCTGTGT
>NC_134888.1:5351813-5371813 GCF_041734735.1 Babylonia areolata | reverse complement strand
GAACACGACTGACCATCACACATGGTCACAATGAACACGACTGACCATCACACATGGTCACAATGAACAAGACTGACCACCACACATAGTCACAATGAACTGACCATCACACATGGTCACAATGAACATCACACATGGTCACAATGAACAAGACTGACCATCACACATGGTCACAATGAACAAGACTGACCATCACACATAGTCACAATGAACACGACTGACCATCACACATGGTCACAATGAACAAGACTGACCATCACACATGGTCACAATGAACAAGACTGACCACCACACATAGTCACAATGAACTGACCATCACACATGGTCACAATGAACATCACACATGGTCACAATGAACAAGACTGACCACCACACATAGTCACAATGAACTGACCATCACACATGGTTACAATGAACAAGACTGACCATCACACTTGGTCACAATGAACAAGACTGACCATCACACATGGTCACAATGAACAAGACTGACCATCACACATGGTCACAATGAACAAGACTGACCATCACACATGGCCACAATGAACTGACCATCACACATGGTTACAATGAACAAGACTGACCATCACACATGGTCATAATGAACAAGACTGACCATTACACATGGTCACAATGAACAAGACTGACCATCACACATGGCCACAATGAACTGACCATCACACATAGTCACAATGAACATCACATAGTCACAATGTACATCACACATGGTCACAATGAACATTACGCATGGCCACAATGAACACGACTGACCATCACACATGGCCACAATGAACATCACACATGGCCACAATGAACTGACCATCACACATGGCCACAATGAACATCACACATGGTCACAATGAACATCACACACAGTCACAATGAACATCACATATGGCCACAATGAACTGACCATCACACATGGCCACAATGAACAAGACTGACCATCACGCATGGTCACAATGAACAAGACTGACCATCACACATGGTCACAATGAACTGACCATCACACATAGTCACAATGAACTGACCACCACACATAGTCACAATGAACAAGACCGACCATCACACATAGTCACAATGAACAAGACCGACCATCACACATGGTCACAATGAACAAGACTGACCACCACACATAGTCACAATGAACTGACCATCACACATGGCCACAATGAACAAGACTGACCATCACACGTGGTCACAATGAACAAGACTGACCATCACACATAGTCACAATGAACTGACCATCACACATGGCCACAATGAACAAGACTGACCATCACACATGGTCACAATGAACAAGACTGACCATCACGCATGGTCACAATGAACAAGACTGACCATCACACATGGCCACAATGAACAAGACTGACCATCACACATGGCCACAATGAACTGACCATCACACATGGTCACAATGAACATCACATGGTCACAATGAACAAGACTGACCATCACGCATGGTCACAATGAACAAGACTGACCATCACACGTGGTCACAATGAACAAGACTGACCATCACACATAGTCACAATGAACTGACCATCACACATGGTCACAATGAACAAGACTGACCATCACACATAGTCACAATGAACTGACCATCACACATGGTCACAATGAACAAGACTGACCATCACACATGGCCACAATGAACAAGACTGACCATCACACATGGTCACAATGAACATCACACATGATCACAATGAACTGACCATGACACATGGTCACAATGAACAAGACTGACCATCACACATGGCCACAATGAACATCACACATGGTCACAATGAACAAGACTGACAATCACACATAGTCACAATGAACACGACTGACCATCACACATGGTCACAATGAACACGACTGACCATCACACATGGTCACAATGAACACAACTGACCATCACACATGGTCACAATGAACACGACTGACCATCACACATGGTCACAATGAACAAGACTGACCACCACACATAGTCACAATGAACTGACCATCACACATGGTCACAATGAACATCACACATGGTCACAATGAACATCACACATGGTCACAATGAACACGACTGACCATCACACATGGTCACAATGAACACGACTGACCATCACACATGGTCACAATGAACTGACCATCACACATGGTGACAATGAACAAGACTGACCATCACACATGGTCACAATGAACAAGACTGACCATCACACATGGTCACAATGAACAAGACTGACCATCACACATGGTCACAATGAACTGACCATCACACATGGTGACAATGAACAAGACTGACCATCACACATGGTCACAATGAACAAGACTGACCATCACACATGGTCACAATGAACAAGACTGACCACCACACATAGTCACAATGAACTGACCATCACACATGGTGACAATGAACATCACACATGGTCACAATGAACAAGACTGACCATCACACATAGTCACAATGAACTGACCATCACACATGGTCACAATGAACATCACACATGGTCACAATGAACAAGACTGACCATCACACATAGTCACAATGAACACGACTGACCATCACACATGGTCACAATGAACACGACTGACCATCACACATGGTCACAATGAACATCACACATGGTCACAATGAACAAGACTGACAATCACACATAGTCACAATGAACACGACTGACCATCACACATGGTCACAATGAACACGACTGACCATCACACATGGTCACAATGAACACAACTGACCATCACACATGGTCACAATGAACACGACTGACCATCACACATGGTCACAATGAACAAGACTGACCACCACACATAGTCACAATGAACTGACCATCACACATGGTCACAATGAACATCACACATGGTCACAATGAACATCACACATGGTCACAATGAACACGACTGACCATCACACATGGTCACAATGAACACGACTGACCATCACACATGGTCACAATGAACTGACCATCACACATGGTGACAATGAACAAGACTGACCATCACACATGGTCACAATGAACAAGACTGACCATCACACATGGTCACAATGAACAAGACTGACCATCACACATGGTCACAATGAACTGACCATCACACATGGTGACAATGAACAAGACTGACCATCACACATGGTGACAATGAACAAGACTGACCATCACACATGGTCACAATGAACAAGACTGACCACCACACATAGTCACAATGAACTGACCATCACACATGGTCACAATGAACATCACACATGGTCACAATGAACAAGACTGACCACCACACATAGTCACAATGAACTGACCATCACACATGGTCACAATGAACATCACACATGGTCACAATGAACAAGACTGACCACCACACATAGTCACAATGACACAATGAACAAGACTGACCATCACACACAGTCACAATGAACAAGACTGACCATCACACATGGTCACAATGAACAAGACTGACCATCACACATGGCCACAATGAACTGACCATCACACATAGTCACAATGAACATCACATAGTCACAATGTACATCACACATGGTCACAATGAACATTACGCATGGCCACAATGAACACGACTGACCATCACACATGGCCACAATGAACATCACACATGGTCACAATGAACTGACCATCACACATGGTCACAATGAACATCACACATAGTCACAATGAACATCACACACAGTCACAATGAACATCACATATGGCCACAATGAACTGACCATCACACATGGTCACAATGAACTGACCATCACACATGGTCACAATGAACAAGACTGACCATCACACATGGCCACAATGAACAAGACTGACCATCACACATGGCCACAATGAACTGACCATCACACATGGCCACAATGAACAAGACTGACCATCACACATGGTCACAATGAACAAGACTGACCATCACGCATGGCCACAATGAACTGACCATCACACATGGTCACAATGAACAAGACTGACCATCACACATGGCCACAATGAACAAGACTGACCATCACACATGGTCACAATGAACAAGACTGACCATCACACATGGTCACAATGAACAAGACTGACCATCACACATGGCCACAATGAACAAGACTGACCATCACACATGGTCACAATGAACATCACACATGATCACAATGAACTGACCATGACACATGGTCACAATGAACAAGACTGACCATCACACATGGCCACAATGAACATCACACATGGTCACAATGAACAAGACTGACCATCACACATGGTCACAATGAACATCACACATGGCCACAATGAACAAGACTGACCATCACACATAGTCACAATGAACTGACCATCACACATGGTCACAATGAACATCACACATGGTCACAATGAACAAGACTGACCACCACACATAGTCACAATGAACTGACCATGACACATGGTCACAATGAACAAGACTGACCATCACACATGGCCACAATGAACTGACCATCACACATGGCCACAATGAACAAGACTGACCATCACACCGTGGGTGTCTGCAGGATGTCACTGTCGATGAGTTTCTACGGAATCATCTTCGGGGTGTCGGCACTATCAGGGAACCTGTACATCAACATGTTCCTCCTGTCTGTAGTGGAGGTGCCTCTAACTCTCGCCACCGCCTGCTTCACCATATAGTGAGTGTGTGTGGGGGGGTGGGGGGTAGGGGGTGGGGGGGGTATGAGTGTGTCTGTGTGTCTGTGTGCGTCTATGCGTGTCTTCCTGTGTTTAAGAAAATGGATGGGTAAATGTATATCGTGGGTACTAAAATAGAAGGTTAAGTGTGCGTGTTAAGGAATGTGAGAGGGAGAGTGTGCTTGGGCTTGTGAGTGTGTGTGTGCGTGTGTGTGTGTGTGTGTGTGTGCGTGGGGGGAATTGTGTGCGTGTGCGCGCGTGCGGGTGTGTGTGTGTGTGTGTGCCTGTGTGCGTGGGGGATGTGTGTGTGTGTGTGTGTGTGTGTGTGTGTGTGTGAATCTGTAATGTTAATAACAAGTACACTCCTTTTGAAAGCAGTCATTGTATCTTTCAGATGTCAGTGGCCTTTTGGCCTTAATATATATTCAGTTGATTAAGCAGGTGTTGGCCTTATTGTTTTTTTGTCAACAATGGGTGAGATTATGAAGAAAGAAAAAAAACCCAGTAAATTATAATAATAATAAATTTTAAAAGTCCGTTCTTGTGAGTTGGTGGATGGCTCTCAAGTTATTGGCTATTATTTGATTGATCCTTACATCGCATCTATATGTGATCAGAGACCAAACGCTACGCGCTTTACAAACACGGTGTCATTTGCACGGACAGGCGGCCTTTCCTGGGTAGAGCCGACTGTCATTATAAACGCTCGTCATTCGTTTCTTGTGACGGTCAGGCTTCAGTCTCTACGCACACACACGTATACTGGAGTGGATTTTCCTTTAGAATTTTTTTTCAGGGACAACTCAGAGAAGGGACAAAACTGAAAAATCCATATGTCAAACTAAAAAAAAAAAAATATAAAAAAAAAGAGAGGGAAATGACACAAAAAATAGTGCGAGAGAAATAATAATAATAATAATGGTATTTATACAGCGCTGAATTCTTGTGCATAGACAAATCTAAGCGCTTTCGCACCAGTCATTCTCACGCATGCATAACTCTAAAACTGGAGAAACTAAAGACAAGGAAGAGGCAGGGAAGGGAGGCTATTTTGGGAAGAGGTGGGTTTTAAGGCCAGACTTGAAAGAAGAGCTGAGAGTAGGAGACTTGACGAAGCGAAAGAGGAAGTTCATTCCAATTGCAAGGTCCAGAGACAGAGAAAGAACGGCGGCCAACAGTCGAGAGTTTGAAGGTATGCGTAAGTGGAGTGGGTCCGAAGCTGATCGTAGTGAGCGAGGTGGAGTGTAGAGGTGAAGGCAGCCACAGCACTTTACTCATGGAAAGGAAATTATCTGTGGGTGTCAGTCTTCGAAATGTGTGTGTGTGTGTGTGTGTGTGTGTGTGTGTGTGTGTGTGTGTGTTGTTAGATATGTATACCTAATATATTGTGTGTTAATGAAGTTAATTCTTGTTTAATGTTTTGACAGAAGTCAACATTTTGTATTAATGAAGTTAATTCTTGTACAATGTTTTGACAGAGAGTCAACATACATCTAGGCATATTATTTACGATTAACTCACTCAGTACGGCCAGTCCTCTCTTCTCCTCTACACAGATCCCTCGGATGTCCAGTGGGTGTCTCAATGACCCAACATTTAGCTTCCGTCGTCAGAATTGTGGTATTCTTTGTCAACATTCACCTCTTCAGAGTAAGAGCCTTCCGCTGGTAATATTTTGATGGTGGTTATTGGGTTGAAACGCTATTAACGTCGTCTCTTTCGCCGTTCGTATGGAGAGAGTTAATTAATGCGGTGGCTTTGCTTAACTGTTTATTCTGTAATTTCTTAGCTTTTAACAGAAGAGAATTTTCTTTGCAAGTTTCAGTTTCAGTTTCAGTCGCTGAAGGAGGCGTCACTGCGTTCGGACAAATCCATATACGTTACACCACATCTGCCAAGCAGATGCCTGACCAGCAGCGTAACCCAACGCGCTTAGTCAGGCCTTGAGAAAAAAAAAGGGTGATTAAATAATAGATAAATACATAAAAAAAAAAGAACTACTACTACTAATACTAATATGTATAAGGCGCAAAAACTTGATGAAGTCAACTATAAGCGTACATAAATAACTAAATATTTTTTTAAAGGTAATAATAATAATAATAATAATAATAATAATAACAATAATAATAAATAAAATAAATAAATAAAAATGAAAAGGAAAGAGGGGAATAAAACAAATTTATTGAGTGCAAAAAAATAAAATAAAATAAAATAAAATAAATATTCTTTAAATATAAAGTAAAATAAAAATACTGTATCTGTTCATACTCACTGATTGTCTGTTGTTGTTTTTTCAGCTTCGGACGTCGCTACACAGGCAGTGTGTTCTTTATGTTGGCCTCTCTCTCAGGCTTTGCCATTCTCATCACAGATCGTCTAGGTGTGTAGCAAGTGTGTGTGTGTGTGCGTGCGTGTACGTGCGTGTGTGTAAATGTATGTGTGTGAGTGCATGCTTGTGTGCGTGAGTGTGTGCGAGTTCGTGAGTGTTTGTGTGAGTGTTTGTGTGTGTGTGTGTGTGTGTGTGTGTGTAATTGTATGTGTGTGTGCGAATTGCATGCGTGCGCGCGTGCGTGTTAGAGTGTGTGTGTAACTGTATGTATGTGTATGAGTGCGTGCGTGTGTGAGTGTGCGTCTGTGCGCGAGTGTATGTGTGTGTGTTTGAGTGAGAGAGAGAGAGAGTGTTTGTGTGTGAGTGTGCGTGATGATGATGATGATGATGACTGTTGACGCCCGGCTGTGTGCACAGCCACCCAGGACCAGAAGGGCTCCATCATCAACGCCATCGCCATCAGCAGCAAGCTCTTCATCGCTGCTGCCTGGACCTGCATGCAGACCTTCACTGTGGAGTTGTACCCCACCGTCATCAGGTGAGATAGATACCCCCACCGTCATCAGGTGAGATAGATACCCCCACCGTCATCAGGTGAGATAGATACCATCACGTGGAGTGATGGCCTAGAGGTAACGCGTCCGCCTAGGAAGCGAGAGAATCTGGGCGCGCTGGTTCGAATCACGGCTCAGCCGCCGATATTTTCTCTCCCTCCACTAGACCTTGAGTGGTGGTCTGGACGCTAGTCATTCGGATGAGACGATAAACCGAGGTCCCATGTGCTAGCATGCACTTAGCGCACGTAAAAGAACCCACGGCAACAAAAGGGGTGTTCCTGGCAAAATTCTGTAGAAAAATCCACTTCGATAGTCGATAGGAAAAACAAATAAAACTGCACGCAGGAAAAAATACAAAAAAAATGTGTGGCGCTGTAGTGTAGCGACGCGCTCTCGCTGGGGAGAGCAGCCCGAATTTCACACAGAGAAATCTGTTGTGATAAAAAGAAATACAAATACAAATACCCCACCGTCATCGGGTGAGATGGATACCCCACGGTCATCAGGTGAGACAGATACCCCCACCGTCATCAGGTGAGACAGATACCCCCACCGTCCTCAGGTGAGACAGATACCCCACCGTCCTCAGGTGAGACAGATACCCCCACCGTCATCAGGTGAGACAGATACCCCCACCGTCATCGGGTGAGATAGGTACCCCCACCGTCATCAAGTGAGATAGGTACCCCCACCGTCATCAGGTGAGATAGATACCCCCACCGTCATCAGGTGAGATAGGTACCCCCACCGTCATCGGGTGAGATAGGTACCCCCACCGTCATCAGGTGAGATAGGTACCCCCACCGTCATCAGGTGAGACAGGTACCCCCACCGTCATCAGGTGAGACAGATATCCCCTCCGTCATCGGGTGAGATAGATACCCCCACCGTCATCGGGTGAGACAGGTACCCCCACCGTCATCAGGTGAGATAGATATCCCCACCGTCATCGGGTGAGATAGGTACCCCCTCCGTCATCGGGTGAGATAGGTACCCCCCACCGTCATCGGGTGAGATAGATACCCCCACCGTCATCAGGTGAGATAGATACCCCCACCGTCATCAGGTGAGATAGGTACCCCCACCGTCATCAGGTGAGATAGGTACCCCCACCGTCATCAGGTGAGATAGATACCCCCACCGTCATCAGGTGAGACAGATGCCATCATGTGGAGTGATGGCCTAGAGGTAACGCGTCCGCCTAGGAAGCGATAGAATCTGAGCGCACTGGTTCGAATCACGGCTCAGCCGCCGATATTTTCTCCCCCTCCACTAGACCTTGAGTGGTGGTCTGGACGCTAGTCATTCGGATGAGACGATAAACCGAGGTCCCGTGTGCTAGCATGCACTTAGCGCACGTAAAAGAACCCACGGCAACAAAAGGGTTGTTCCTGGCAAAATTCTGTAGAAAAATCCACTTCGATAGGAAAAACAAATAATACTGCACGCAGGAAAAAATTTTAAAAAAATGGGTGGCGCTGTAGTGTAGCGACGCGCTCTCCCTGGGTAAAGCAGCCCGAATTTCACACAGAGAAATCTGTTGTGATAAAAAGAAATACAAATACCCCACCGTCATCAGGTGAGACAGATACCCCCACCGTCATCAGGTGAGATAGATACCCCCCCCGTCCTCAGGTGACATAGATACCCCCCCCCCCCCCGTCCTCAGGTGAGATACATACCCCCCCCCGTCCTCAGGTGAGATACATACCCCCACCGTCAAGTGAAATAGATACCCCCACCGTCATCAGGTGAGATAGTAACCCCCCACCGTCATCAAGTGAGATAGGTACCCCCACCGTCATCAGGTGAGATAGATACCCCCACCGTCATCGGGTGAGATAGATACCCCCACCGTCAACAGGTGAGATAGATACCCCCACCGTCAACAGGTGAGATAGGTACCCCTCCGTCATCAGGTGAGACAGATACCCACTGTATTCAGTTTAGATAGATACCCCCACTGTCATCAGGTGAGATAGATACCCCCACGGTCATCAGGTGAGATAGGTACCCCCACCGTCCTCAGGTGAGATAGGTACCCCCACCGTCCTCAGGTGAGACAGATACCCCCACGGTCATCAGGTGAGATAGATACCCCACCGTCCTCAGGTGAGATAGATACCCCCACCGTTCTCAGGTGAGATAGATACCCCCACGGTCATCAGGTGAGATAGATACCCCCACGGTCATCAGGTGAGATAGATACCATCACGTGGAGTGATGGCCTAGAGGTAACGCGTCCGCCTAGGAAGCGAGAGAATCTGAGCGCGCTGGTTCGAATCACGGCTCAGCCGCCGATATTTTCTCCCCCTCCACTAGACCTTGAGTGGTGGTCTGGACGCTAGTCATTCGGATGAGACGATAAACCGAGGTCCCGTGTGCTAGCATGCACTTAGCGCACGTAAAAGAACCCACGGCAACAAAAGGGTTGTTCCTGGCAAAATTCTGTAGAAAAATCCACTTCGATAGGAAAAGCAAATAATACTGCACGCAGGAGAAAAAAAAAAAAAAAATGGGTGGCGCTGTAGTGTAGCGACGCGCTCTCCCTGGGGAGAGCAGCCCGAATTTCACACAGAGAAATCTGTTGTGATAAAAAGAAGTACAAATACATATACCCCACCGTCATCAGGTGAGACAGATACCCCCAACGTCATCAGGTGAGATAGATACCTCCACCGTCATCAGGTGACACAGATACCCCCACCGTCATCAAGTGCGATAGGTACCCCCACCGTCATCAGATGAGATAGATACCCCCACCGTCATCAAGTGAGACAAATACCCATCGTCATCAGGTGAGATAGATACCTCCACCATCATCAGGTGAGATAGGTACCCCCACCGTCATTAGGTGAGACAGGTACCCACTGTCTTCAGTTTAGATAGATACCCCACCGTCATTAGGTGAGATAGATACCCCCACCCCCACCGTCATTAGGTGAGACAGGTACCCACTGTCTTCAGTTTAGATAGGTACCCCCACCGTCATTAGGTGAGACAGGTACCCACTGTCTTCAGTTTAGATAGATACCCCCACGGTCATCAGGTGAGATAGGTACCCCCACCGTCATTAGGTGAGACAGGTACCCACTGTCTTCAGTTTAGATAGATACCCCCACGGTCATCAGGTGAGATAGGTACCCCCACCGTCATTAGGTGAGACAGGTACCCACTGTCTTCAGTTTAGATAGATACCCCCACGGTCATCAGGTGAGATAGGTACCCCCACCGTCATTAGGTGAGACAGGTACCCACTGTCTTCAGTTTAGATAGATACCCCCACGGTCATCAGGTGAGATAGGTACCCCCACCGTCATTAAGTGAGACAGGTACCCACTGTCTTCAGTTTAGATAGATACCCCCACGGTCATCAGGTGAGATAGGTACCCCCACCGTCATTAAGTGAGACAGGTACCCACTGTCTTCAGTTTAGATAGATACCCCCACCGTCCTCAGGTGAGATAGATACCCCCACCGTCATCAGGTGAGATAGATACCCCGGCGAAATTGATGTACACACCAAACAACGAAGACGTGTTTACCAAAGTTGTGAGGCAAGTCCCACCCCAGAGAAACTATCTAACTGACCGTTTGTTGTTTGCTTTTTTGTTGTTTTGTGTGTGAGTTTGTTTTTGTGGTTGGTTTTGATGCTATTTTCTCTTCAATGTTAGGCCTTCGGGGTGTGCTTGTCGACTGAGGAGGAAAAAGTCATCTTTAACGCTGATTGATAAGTTTTCTATTTGCTTTGCTTTTACCCCATCTTATTTTTCTTTCCTCTTATGGTTCGTGTCTTTCTTTTCCAAGTGGTTATTGTTCTGAATTTCAGGAGTCTTGGAATGGGGGCTGCCAACACAGCTGCTCGTGTGGGAGGAATTTTAGCACCGTTTATCTTGGAAATGGTAAGGGTGATACGTGTGTGTGATTTGCATATGTTTGTTTTCTCGTGTGTGTAGTGTGTGTGTGTGTGGGGGGGGGGTGCGTGTGTTTGCTTATCTGTATGTTTTCTCATGTGTGTATACGTGCGTGCGTGTGTTTTGCATTTCTGTTTGTTTTCTCGTGTGTGTATATAATTGGGGGGGGGGGAGGGCGGGCGGTTCGTGTGTGTGTGCGTGTGTTTGCTTTTCTGTATGTTTTCGTATGTGTGTGTGGCAGTGTGTTTGTCACAGACCACGAGCTTGCTTATCAGTGTGTTGGGTGGGCGCATGAACAGGGATGCGAATGCAAGATTTTTTTTTTTTCAATTGTCCCTCTCTCACAAACAATTCTGTATGTTGGTATGTCAGATAAAAAAAAAAAAATGCTAGGTTTTGCGAATAATGAATAAATTTTCAACAGTTAACTACCTAAGGAAACATTTCTGTCTCCTTTTATAATAATGTCCATGCCCTTTTTCTTATCTCTTTTTTCAAAGAACTTATCTTTTCCGCCTATTTTAACCTAAATTTGGTGTCGACAAAGTATTGGCGGAGAAAATTAATTTGTGAAAGTTTCAGAGACACACACATTCTTCTTCTGCGTTCGTGGGCTGCAACTCCCACGTTCACTCGTATATACGCGAGTGGGTTTTTACGTGTATGGCCGTTTTTTAACCCGCCATGTAAGCAGCCATACTCCGCTTTCGGGGGTGTGCATGCTGGGTATGTTCTTGTGTCCATAACCAACCGAACGCTGACATGGATTACAGGATCTTTAACGTGCGTATTTGATCTTCTGCTTGTGTATACACACGAAGGGTAAAAATCTCCACCCTTTACCCACCAGGCGCCGTCACCGTGATTCGATCCCGGGACCCTCAGATAGAAAGTCCAATGCTTTAACCACTCGGCTATTGCACACTTCGAAACAGAGTTATTAGAATTAATGAACTCCTGGCTTTAACCTTCGCCGCACATAGTGGGTCTGTCAGACCCACAACCGCATAAAAGTCCCCATATCTCCGGAACTATTAACTCACTCAGTACGGCCAGTCCTCTCTTCTCCTCTACACAGACCCCTCGGATGTCCAATGGGTGTCTGAATGACCCAACATTTAGCTTCCGTCGTCAGAATTGTGGTATTCTTTGTCAACATTCACCTCTTCACTATAAGAGCGTTCCATGTTTTGATGATGGTAATTGGGGTGAAACGCTGTTAACGTCGTCTCTTTCGCCGTTCGTATGGAGAGAGTTAAAGCTACAGTTATGAAATTTCCTGACTCGTAAGTCCCTTTCCGGTGACAAAATTTGGAATTGTTACATCATAAAACAAAGGAGTAATTAATGATGTAATTTCATTATCCTGATTCATCCCAAGGTGGGCCTTTCAGATCCACATATGAGAAAGAGGAGCAAAGGCCAATACCCTTATTCGTCCAATGGTGGGCCTCTCAGACCCACATATGAAATAGAGAGGAGCTATCCTTCTTCCCTGTCATGTTTCTGTGCCATCTGTTCTTCTCTGCTATCCGTTCTTCCCTGCTATCCGTTCTTCCCTGTCATGTTTCTGTGCCATCTGTTCTTCCCTGCTATCCGTTCTTCCCTGTCATGTTTCTGTGCCATCTGTTCTTCCCTGCTATCCGTTCTTCCCTGTCATGTTTCTGTGCCATCTGTTCTTCCCTGCTATCCGTTCTTCCCTGTCATGTTTCTGTGCCATCTGTTCTTCCCTGCTGTCCGTTCTTCCCTGTCATCTTCTGTGCCATCTGTTCTTCTCTGCTGTCCGTTCTTCCCTGTCATGTCCTGTGCCATCTGTTCTTCTCTGCTATCCGTTCTTCCCTGTCATGTCCTGTGCCATCTGTTCTTCTCTGCTATCCGTTCTTCCCTGTCATGTCCTGTGCCATCTGTTCTTCTCTGCTGTCCGTTCTTCCCTGTCATGTCCTGTGCCATCTGTTCTTCTCTGCTGTCCGTTCTTCCCTGTCATCTTCTGTGCCATCTGTTCTTCTCTGCTGTCAGTTCTTCCCTGTCATCTTCTGTGCCATCTGTTCTTCTCTGCTGTCCGTTCTTCCCTGTCATCTTCTGTGCCATCTGTTCTTCTCTGCTGTCTGTTCTTCCCTGTCATGTTCTGTGCCATCTGTTCTTCTCTGCTGTCCGTTCTTCTCTGTCATGTTCTGTGCCATCTGTTCTCTGCTGTCCGTTCTTCTCTGTCATGTTCTGTGCCATCTGTTCTTCTCTGCTGTCCGTTCTTCTCTGTCATGTTCTGTGCCATCTGTTCTTCTCTGCTATCCGTTCTTCCTTGTCATCTTTCTGTGCCATCTGTTCGTCTCTGCTATCCGTTCTTCCTTGTCATCTTTCTGTGCCATCTGTTCTCTGCTATCCGTTCTTCTCTGTCATGTTCTGTGCCATCTGTTCTTCTCTGCTATCCTTCTTCCCTGTCATCTTTCTGTGCCATCTGTTCTTCTCTGCTGTCTGTTCTTCCCTGTCATGTTCTGTGCCATCTGTTCTTCTCTGCTATCCGTTCTTCTCTGTCATGTTCTGTGCCATCTGTTCTTCTCTGTCATGTTCTGTGCCATCTGTTCTTCTCTGCTATCCTTCTTCCCTGTCATGTTCTGTGCCATCTGTTCTTCTCTGCTATCCTTCTTCCCTGTCATCTTTCTGTGCCATCTGTTCTTCTCTGCTATCCGTTCTTCCTTGTCATCTTTCTGTGCCATCTGTTCTTCTCTGCTGTCTGTTCTTCCCTGTCATCTTCTGTGCTATCCGTTCTTCTCTGTCATCTTCTGTGCCATCTGTTCTTCTCTGCTGTCCTCCTTCTCTGCTGTCATTTCTTCTTGAGATTTTATACTCTGCTGCCAGTCGTTCTCTGTCAGTTTTATTATTTGCTTTCTATCCTTCTCTGCTTGGCAAATCAATATGGTCCTTGATAATGCCTTCCAGAAATACCTGGAATCAACCACTAAACGTGGGGGTTGGAACCCACTGGAGGTAGGGCGTCACTTGCAGAGGGCTATAATGAAGGCCAGGGGCAGGGAACATGCACGGCTGTGCCACTTCACCACCACCAGCGCCCACCCAAATACACATATCCACCCCAAACACACACACAATCAATCATACATATCTTAGCTCCCACAACACACATGCAGAGCAATCTGTGCACTTGAGCTCGCATGATACGTACATCATATGTAAACATATAACAATAGATGCAAAAGTGTCATATATAAAAACTAATCCCCCAAAAGCGTTTTTGTTGGAAAAGGCTTTTTTTGAAAGGGGATCCAAATTTACTGTAAACGTGGCACCATCGCTTGCCTGCAGACAACCAGCTTCACAATGCATATTGTTAGGGCGCAAATAGTTTAGATTCAATTTCGAT
Organism: Babylonia areolata; assembly: GCF_041734735.1. NCBI lineage: Eukaryota > Metazoa > Mollusca > Gastropoda > Neogastropoda > Buccinidae > Babylonia > Babylonia areolata. The sequence continues at coordinate 5,357,030 of NC_134888.1, read as the reverse complement.
AAGTTGCTGCAGCCATTGCTAGCCATAGACACAATGGATATTCATAAACTAGTCCCCTATAACACACAGAGCGTAATAGAGCGCTAGATCTATGTGTCTTGCTATGCTGCCTCCTGAAACTCGGCAGCAGTTCATGCAACTAACTTCACAACACGAAAAGTATTTAAAAAACGGGCAGGATTTCTTAAATGTTTCAAAAGTGTACACAAATAAATAATAACAAGGATGCAACATGGGCGATCGAATTACTTACCCCAATACACCCAAAGCAGCGCGAAGTTCTCGCTCTGCTTCTTCCACCATGGATGCTTGTGATGCCATGCTGGTTTCAAGATGCACCGGTGACGGCTGAAATTCAGCCCTAGGTCCTATCGCTCGCTTGCCTGCTTTGCAACCCTGTGGGTCTGACAGGCCCATGCTGGGATTATTAAGGGGTAAACCGCCCATTGCTTCTTTGGCGGTATGTGGGTCTGAGAGGCCCACCTTGGGACGAATCTTCGAGTTAGAAGCTCAGTGCGGCGAAGGTTAAACTTAAACGTGAGCCAAAAAGAATAAAATACGTATGTGTTATGTTCCTTTTTCCTCTTTTTTTTTTTTACCCGTAGTCATTGTAATACTTTCAGGAGACGTCCGATGACGCAGTGAAGTGTTACGTCATCGTCGGCATCCTCATGGCGCTGAGCGCAGTATCCATCCTCTTCCTGTCCGAAACCAAAGGGAAGTCACTCGCCGACACCTTCGATCAAGACCGGAAGGAACTCGCCATCTGAACGGTGCCCGGTTTGGTTTGGTTTGGTTTTTAACAAATTCATGGTGCACCGCTATTTTTCTCAGTTTCAGTTCTTCAAGGAGGCGTTACTTCCAGTGCTTGACTAATTTTTATTCCCCCGGTTTTTTTTTTTCTCTTCGGTTCCTTTGGAGAGCGCGGGGGAGAAAGAACAGAGGCAGCATTTTGTCATGCACTAGACTAACCCTTGGAAACCCTATTCTTGAAAACTGATGCAGAAACCGTTGTTGCTCCAATTGTATACCTGTGTGTGTGTCTGTGTGGGTGCACCCGTTTTTGTAAAGCGCTTAGAGCCCTATTCAGAGAACAGGCGCTGTATAAATTAATGTTATATTTATCGATAACAACCGCACCCCCCACAAAAACAGGTAGAATAGGAAAAAACAAAAAAAAAACCCGCCCGTTTCTCCGTGTGTTTGGGGATATTATCAATGATATTGTGCACAGTTCTAGTGAAACTGTTTAAGAGAGACTGGTAAAAATCAAACGAGCAATTTTTTATTCTTTGCATGTATTAATAGTGAAGACGGCACCTTTTCCCATGACCGTGGTTGACTGACAATACAATGAATACTAAACGTTTTGCGATTGATAATACCTATTATTGCTTAGAGGCTGTCGTGCATGTGTATTACTATGCTATGGAGATAATTTGCCGCTGAGATTTTTTCCGATCAATTTGTTTCTGCCGGTGTTTGTGTGGCTTTTTTTTTTTATTGTATGTATTATTTTTGCCTGTTATGTGAAGATTTTTATACTACAAATACCAATTACACGTGTGTTTTTTCTTCAGAGATCATTAAAAAGAAGCGTTAATGGTTCGACTTGATTGAATATGCATGTACAATTACTGATGTGCGTAAACACTCTCTCTCTCTCTCTCTATATATATATATATGTACACACCAACCAAAATCAATTGGAAAAACACGCATGCAAGCGCACACAAGGTGTTGTGTGTGAGAGAGAGAGAATCACACAAACACATAACTGCCAGCACGAATAGACTACATACGAAGGGAAGTAACCGTGATTGAGCAAAAGCAGCTTTCCTTTCGATAGCTTCCCTTAAATGCACTGGGGGGGGGGGGGGAAGTAACCTCCCTTTTGCAACCATCACAACTGACAAGAAAAGTGCGGACGCGCATTCCCATGCACACACAAAACAACTTCCCCCGGCTTTTTAAAAAAAAAAAAAAAAAAGTCAAAAATTGGGGCATGCGCTTCAATGCGGAGAAAAGCTACGTCGTCACAATCAACAAGACTGACTTTTTCTAAAATCATTGTGGTAAAATGCTCACAGCAAATCAGTACAAATCCTTATGTTGGAGTGACGATATCAGTCCTTGATATCGGACGAACTAAAGTGGCACCCTTATGTCGCTAGAACCACCAAAAAAAACAAATTCCACCCTCGGCTTTTTTGGCGACGAAACTTGCGACACTGCCCACCTGAAGGAAGACCGCACACACAGCACTCGTGCGATCCATCCTGGAGTATGCGGCAATCTCGTTGACGGCGCCTGGTGGGTGAAGGGTGGAGACTTTTCCGATCTCACAGGTCAACATATGTGCAGACCTGCTAGTGCCTGAACCCCATTCGTGTGTATACGCACGCAGAAGATCAAATACGCACGTTAAAGATCCCGAAATCCATGTCAGCGTTCGGTGGATTATGGAAACAAGAACAAAAACCCAGCATGCACACCCCCGAAAACGGAGTATGGCTGCCTACATCGCGGGGACCCCTACCACAAAGGCGATGTAGACACGATCGAAAGGAATCAACACCAAGCTGCACATCTCATCGAGGCAGACTACAGGACTTCATTCGTAGGCTGCAACTTCCAGTCTCTCACATGTAAACGAGTGGGCTTTTACGTGTATGACCGTTTCTACCCGCCACCATGTAGGCAGCCATAATCCGTTTTCGGGGGTGTGCATGCTGGGTATACCACCGAACGCTGACATGGAATACAGGATCTTTAACGTGCGTGTTTGATCTTGTGCTAGCGTATACACACGCAGGGGGTTCAGGCTCGAGCAGGTCTGCATATATGCTGACCTGGGATATCAGGAAAAATCTCTACCCTTTACCCACCACGCGCCGTTACCAAGATTCGAACCCGGGACCCTCACTGAGATTGGAACTCCAACGCTTTAGTTTCAGTTTCAGTAGCTCAAGGAGGCGTCACTGCGTTCGGACAAATCCATATACGCTACACCACATCTGCCAAGCAGATGCCTGACCAGCAGCGTAACCCAACGCGCTTAGTCAGGCCATGAGAAAAAAAAAAGATAAGCTTACATAAATAAATAAATAATAATTATGATATAAAAAAGGTAGTAGTGATGAAAAAAAAAAAAGTAAATAAATTATTAAATAAATAAGACAACAATGATAAATAAGCAAATAAATGTAAAACATGAAGACACATTCACACATACACCCACACATGCATAACAGATATGCGCCAAACACACAGTTTCACAGATATGAAAGCAGTCAAATACATATAAACGTACATGAGCTCCAACACACACACACACACACACACACGCACACACACACACACTCCAACGCTTTAGCCTCTCGGCTATTGCGTCCGTCTCTACAGGACTAAAGAACCCGGCTGTGTCTCAACCATGCTGAAAGACATACAGCTTCCAAGCCAGCGAGAGAGGCGACAAGACCATCGTCTCTCCTCAAAACGAGTGGCTGAGGGGTCGGTGCCGGCCATACCACCTGGCCAGTTCATAACAGAACAATCAACAGACAGACGCCGCATCCAACCAGAGCGCTTTGCTGATTTTCTTTCCAGCAACATCATAGAGAGGTCAGCCAGGAAACTGAAAAAAAAGGGGGGGTGGGGGGGGGAGAGAGAGAGAGAGAGAGAGAGAACTGAGGTGTCATTCCATTCTGCAGGACAGACCAACTTAAAGAACTCATTCTTTGTGAAAACAATAGGCGGAATGGAATCAGCTGGAGGAAGAAGTTGTGAACGCAGGGACGACCGCAGCATTCATGGTGGCCATCAAAAGACCCCTGCTAGCTACTGTTTCCCATCAATGACAGTAGCAGCAGTAGTAGCTTTTTACTTTCTTCCTTTTTTTTTTTTTTTTTTTTTTTTTTTTTGCATGCGCTCTTCCAAGTTCCGTTGCGACGATGGCCATATTGGCTCCTGCGACGCATAGATCCTGATCCTGATCCTGAGGTTCCAGAGGCAAGAACAGGACCTTACACAAATGAGAACTGTAAGAGACTGGAACAACATGAGTGTCGACCAGCTGCTGGCGAGGGTGCAGGACCACCATCACAGTGACGGGCGCAATAGCCGAGTGGTTTAAGCGTTGGACTTTCAATCTGAGGGTCCCGGGTTCGAATCACGGTAACGGCGCCTGGTGGGTAAAGGGTGGAGATTTTTCCGATCTCCCAGGTCAACATATGTGCAGACCTGCTAGTGCCTGAACCCCCTTCGTGTGTGTACGCACGCAGAAGATCAAATACGCACGTTACAGATCCTGTAACCCATGTCAGTGTTCGGTGGGTTATGGAGACAACGAAAATACCCAGCATGCATGAACCACGACAGAGCCATCGGCAAGTCGATGTCGGTCGTGTAACGGAAACTGTTAGTACTGGTCAAAGTTGTGACCGCTGAACATTAATGGGAGAAGAAGAGAGCAGCAAGCGAGCTGTGGAGAAACCAGCACAGCTACAACTTCCACCTCCACCTCCCCATCCCCCACCCCACGCCGCCACCCCCTCCTACCCCCCCACCCCGAGTTTATAATGAACTAGTGATATATATTCGCTCGTACCCATGGTATACACCTCATAGTTTGGAGGAAAATATTTTACCAAACGTCTTCAGTTTAACGTCTTCCACTTTAAGTGGTATTAGTTTACCAAACGTTTCAACCCCAAAGCTGCCATCATTAGAACACGAAGTCAAGAAGTTATTCGCCATTAGTTACATCAGCTGATCAAGGGCACATCTCGATGAAATAGGAAAATATCATTTGCAAACACTGACATGGATATTCTACAAACGAAAAGAAGAAAAGGAAAGGGCTAGGAAGGAAATACTTCAGGCACACCTGTTGTCATCAAAATAATAAATCCAAAAAGAAAGTATTCTTATCAACTAACAACACGATTTTCGAATGGCAGTGGACTCACCTCAACAGCTTGTCATTTTCACACTGAGAAGGAGGACCAGTCACTTGCCATAACTTGACCCTCTTCGTCCAAGGAACGCTCGGACACTGGTCCGTTAGCAGATACATGACCACAGTGACGCAACACAAGATGTCGCCGACAAACTGGAAGGAGCCAGTGAACACAGGTTCCGAGAGTTTCTCCCCTCCTCTCCCGATGTCAAGACAGGCTTTTATAACAGGAGGAGGAATTTTTGTTTAATGTCCCG
>NC_134888.1:5336813-5344313 GCF_041734735.1 Babylonia areolata | reverse complement strand
CACCCACCCACCCCACACACACACACACCACACTGCCACACAACCTCACAGACAAACAGACTCCCCCCACAACCTCACCCCTACACACCCACAACACAAAGACTCCCCCCACCCCCACCCCCCACAACAACCCCCCCCTACCCCCCCCTCCCCCCCCACCCCACCCCCCCCACCCCACTCCCCCAACACCCACACACACACTGCCACACAACCTCACCTTGGCCACGACCGCCTTGTACTGCTCCGTCTTGTCCTGGACGGCGCGTCGGGAGTCCTCCTCCTCGTCCCTCCCCTCCACCACCCCGAACACCTTCTCGTCCACCAGGTCCAGGACCAGCCGCCTCGTGTCCACCTCCGGGTGCTGCATGTCGCCCAGCAGCCACGTCACCTTGTCCACGCGCGTTTCGGGGGGCACCCGCTTGTATTCGTCCCTTGTGACAGACAGACAGAGTTTCAGTTTCAGTTTTTAGTAGCTGGCTGGCTCAAGGAGGGCGTCGCTGCGTTCGGACAAATCCATATACGCTACGCTACACGTCACCACATCTGCCAAGCAGATGCCCTGACCAGCAGCGTGACCCAATGCGCTTAGTCAGGCCTTGAGGAAAAATAAATAAATAAATAAATAAAATAATAATAATAAAAATATTAATAATAATGATAATAATAAAAACATACATAAATAAATAAATTAAATAAAATAAAATAATAAAATAAAATAATAAAATAAAAAATAAAATAAGAAATACGTAAATAAATAAATAAATAATAGATAAATACATAAAAAAAGAACTACTACTACTAATAATAATAATATTTATAAGGCGCAAAAACTTGATGAAGTCAACTATAAGCGTACAAAAAAATGATAAATAAATAAATAAGAGAGAGAGAGAGAGAGAGAGAGAGAGAGAGAGAGAGAGAACACAGAACTAAAGAAAGAGAGAGAGACAGAGAACTCAGAACTCTTATTAATGTAAGGCCACCGACCTGTATACACATGGTTGTGCGTTGTACACACACACACACACACACACACACACACAAATGAAAACCAAACCTTGAGTCGAGTGAAAAACAAAATGTGGAGGGACTATACTGAGAACGCACCCAAACTGAATAACAAGCAAAGGGTACTCTAGAACATGTCCTTCATCAAAGACCCGAGAACTCTCTGCTCTCTGTTTTAACGCATTAAAAAAAAAAAAATCATCTCTTGTCACAATGCTGTTGACGTTTTGAAGCAGGTGTGGTATGAGAGAGAGAGAGAGAGAGAGTGAGAGAGAGAGAGAGGGAGTGAGAGAGAAAGAGAGAGAGTGAGAGAAAAAGAGAGAGAGAGAGAGAGAAAGAGAGAGAGAGAGAGAGAGTGAGTGAGAGAAAGAGAGGCAGAGAGAGAGAGAGTAGGAGAGAGAGAAAGAGACACACACACAGAAAGAGAGAGAGAGGGAGAGAGAAAGAGAGAGAGAGAGAGAGACAGAGTGAGAGAGAGAAAGAAAGAGAGACAGAGAAAAAGAGACAGAGAGAGAGAAAGAGACAGAGAGAAAGAGACAGAGACAGAGAGTGAGAGAGAGAGTGAAAGAGAAAAAGAAGAGAGAGTGAGAGAGAAAGAGAGAGTAAAAAAGAGAGAGAGAGAGAGAGAAAGAGAGAGTGAGTGAGAGAGAGGAAGGAGAGAAAGAGAGAGAGAAAGAGTGAGAAAGAGAGAGAAAGAGAGAGTGAGTGAGAGAGAGGAAGGAGAGAAAGAGTGAGAAAGAGAGTGAGAGAAAGAGAGAGAGAGAGAAAACAGAAGAAAGAAAAAAAAGGAAGGAAAGATGACAGCCTCTTTTTCAAGGGCTCACAGCGTCGTGTCAAGATTTTTTGTTTTGCTTTTTGTTTGTTTCTTTTCTTTTGTTGTTGTTTTTGGTGATAATTTATTTCTACTGCCTCCAGCTCATATTGTTGTTGTCTCGTTTGTCAATTTATCAGATGGACTCCCCCCGTCTCCTCGACGAAGATAATATAAGATAAGATAAGAATGACTTTATTATCTCCAACTGGAGAAATTTGGTCAGGTGCATTATCACAACATAGACAAGTAAACAACATGGGGACCATAACTGTAAAAGTCAACAACAGCTTTTACGAATATTACGAAGATACAAATGTAAAAAATATCACATACACCGTTTCATACATACATCCACAAACTGCAGGTAATAACTAGTATTCTTAATGTAAAAACAGAAAAAAAAAAAAAACATTATTTGAATATAATTATAAACATTGCCTACTATACTGCACATTGATTATAATAGACAGATAAGATAAGAATAAAGATAAATTGCGGAAAACCGCAACCAGAGACGGCATGGCAGTACGTCGCAGGTCCTCCATCCAGTCCTCCGAAGAGCTTCCCGGGCCGCCGCTGGGATTGGGTCGGGCACAGGATTTCTCTCGGCCGGAACGCTTGTCAAGTTACTCGTAACTTTGTTTGCTCACCTTCCACCAAGGGCAGTAACACAGTTTCTAATAATACATGCATAACGTCCCCTGGTTAAAAGCGTTGGGGACTTCTGAGCCAATGTTCACCAGTGATCAGGGGTTCGAGCGTCCCCTCCCCCGAGCCAGCCCCCCCCCCCCCCCCCGACTCAAAAATATCTAACAAGAGTGAGTCATACACACCATATCTGGTAGGCCTTTTTGATCAGGGTTCGAGCGTCCCCCCTCACCCCCCCCCCCCCAAACCCCCTCCCCCCCTTCCCCCATACACACCATATCTGGAAGGCCTTTTGATCAGGGTTCGAGCGTCCCCCTCGCCCTCCCCCCCCCCCCCCCCAGCCCCCCACCCCCCCGTTTCGGCATGGCGTTGTCTCTCTTAGGAAAGGTACTTTACTCACAGTATCTAACAAGAGTGAATCATACACACCATATCTGGTAGGCCATTTAATCAGTGTTCGAGCGTCCGCCCGAGCCAGCCCCCCTGTTTCGGCATGGCATTGTGTCTCTTAGGAAAGGTACTTTACTCACAATATCTAACAAGAGTGAGTCAGGTACACACCATATCTGGAAGGCCTTTTGATCAAGGTTCGAGCGTCCCCCCGAGCCCCACCCCCACCCCCCACCCCCCAACCCCCGTTTCGGCATGGCGTTGTCTCTCTTAGGAAAGGTACTTTACTCAAAAACATCTAACAAGAGTGAATCATACACACCATATCTGGAAGGTCTTTTGATCAGGGTTCGAGCGTCCCCCCTCCCCCCCAGCCCCCCAACCCCCGTTTCGGCATGGCGTTGTGTCTCTTAGGAAAGGTACTTGACTCACAATATCTAACAAGAGTGAATCATACACACCATATCTGGTAGGCCTTTTTGATCAGGGTTCGAGCGTCCCCCCTCCCCCCCAGCCCCCCGTTTCAGCATGGCGTTGTGTCTCTTAGGAAAGGTACTTGACTCACAATATCTAACAAGAGTGAGTCATACACACCATATCTGGTAGGCCTTTTGATCAAGGTTCGAGCGTCCCCCCGAGCCCCCCTCCCCCAGAGCCCCCCAACCCCCGCCCCCACCCCCCTTTTCGGCATGGCGTTGTGTCTCTTAGGAAAGGTACTTTACTCAAAAATATCTAACAAGAGTGAATCATACACACCATATCTGGTAGGCCTTCCACATGAGTCGACGCCCCTCGTACTCATTCTGGTCCATCAGCTTCAGCACCTGGACTGCTGTGCTGCTCTGGTACGGACAGACATACACATGATGCGGTTCTTGTCTTGATAAGGCATGCACAGGTAAGCCTCCCTCCCTCTCTCTCTCTCTCTCTGTCTGTCTCTCTCTATATACACATATATCTGTATCTATCTACATCTATATAATCTATATATACACTTACATGTGTGTGTGTGTGTGCAAGGCAAAGCAAGGTAATGTGCGTGTGTGTGTGTGTGTGTGTGTGTATGTGTGTGTTGGAGCTCATGTACGTTTACATGTATTTGACTGTGCTTTCATATGTGCTTGTACAAGTAAGTGTTCATCTCTGTGAGTGTGTGTTTGTGTGTGTGTGTGTGTGTGTGTGTGTGTGTGTGCCGTGGAAGCTGCGATACTTAGACTAGAAATGAGTGTGTGGAGGAGGGGGGTAGAGGAGGTGCACGGTAATGCGTGTGTGTGTGTGTGTGTTGGAGCTCATGTACGTTTATATGTATTTGACTGTGCTTTCATATATGTGAAACTGCATGTCTGGTGCATTTCTGTTATGCATGTGTGGGTGTATGTGTGAATGTGTGTCTTCATATTTTACATTTATTTGCTTATTTATCACCATTGTTGTCTTATTTATTTATTTATTTATGTTTTATTATTATCATTTTATTAGTATTACTAATATTATTACTACTACCTTTTTCTATATTATAATTATTATTTATTTATTTATTTATTATATTTATGCAAGCTTATCTATTATTTATTCCCCCGTTTTTTTTTGTTTTTTTTTGTTTTTTGTTTTTTTTTGTGTGTGTTCTCAAGGCCTGACTAAGCGCGTTGGGTTACGCTGCTGGTCAGGCATCTGCTTGGCAGATGTGGTGTAGCGTATATGGTTTTGTCCGAACGCAGTGACGCCGCCTTGAGCTACTGAAACTGAAACTGTGTGTGTGTGTGTGTGTGTGTGTGTGTGTGTGTGTGTGTGTGTAGTAGATATCATAACATTCCACGTGATATTGCAGACTTGTAACTGTGATATGGGTGTTATTTGAGACAAATTTCATTTCATTACAGAATGCCCGAAATTTTGCCTGTTTCTTCGAAATCTTTACATTCTAAAAGAAATATCTGAATACGAAATTTCTAATTTTCTGCAATTTGTTGAAAGCAGGGAGGAGAGAGTGTTTGGTTTGGAAAGTGGAGAAATTCAACCAAATGGTAAAGGCTACGAGAGGACATGACCAGTGCTTGTCTGTTTTGGTCACCAGTTTCAGTGTTTTAATGGCTGTTCACGTTTAATTAGATAGATACATACCCTACCGTCATCAGGTGAGATAGATGCCCCCACTGTCATCAAGTGAGATAGATACCCCCACCGTCATCAGATGAGATAGTTACCTCACCGTCATCAGGTGAGATAGATACCCCCACCGTCATCTCGTGAGATAGATACCCCACCGTCATCAAATATCTTAAGAAAAATCCACTTAGACAGGAAATACAAATAAAACTGCACGCAGGAAAAAAATACAAAAAAAATGGGTGGCGCTATAGTATAGTGATGCGCTTTCCCTGGGGAGAGCAGCCCGAATTTCACACAGAGAAATCTGTTGTGATAAAAAGATATACAAATACAAATACAAATACAAAAGAATAGCTTACAATTTATAAACAGTAGCACATTAGCACTGTAACGAACGCTTTTTATTTTATTTTATAAATTCCGTCAGGACTATTGATTACTGGCTATGGTTATAAGTCGTCAGCTGGAAGGTGACAGAATGAATAGTTAAGGTGTTCATCTGCTAGTGCAATGTCTGCGTTCTATTCTTGCTCTCTCTCTCTCTCTCTCTCTCTCTCTCAAGTTTTTACTTGTGATAAAAAGGAGAAAAAAAAAAGAAAAAAAGAAATACAAAAACAAATACAAATTCTTGATTCTGTGTGTGAAATCTAGCCAGCCCAGCAAACTGACCTTGTCGTGCAGTGCAGCGTAGATGTGTCCGTTGCAGCACACAGAGGTGACCTCCCCTGTCTCCCCCACCGACAACTCTTTCTCGTTGATGGCACAGCCTGTGAAACCTGCGCGCACACACACACACTCAGAGCTCTCTTGTGTCACACACACACACACACACACACACGCATACCCACCCTCACGCACACACCCCTCACACACACACACACACACACCAACACACGCACACCCACCCACACACACACACACACCAACACACGCACACACCCCTCACACACACACACATACACGCACACACACGCACACACACACACGCACACCCACACTCACGCACACCCACACACACACCCTCCCACACACACAAACACACACACACCCAGTACTCACGCACACCCACACACACCAACACACGCACACACACCCTCCCACACATACACACACAGACACAAACACACACACAAACACACACACAGACACACACCCACACCCACACAAACACACCCACACATACACCCACACACACAAACACACACCCACACCCACACAGACCTGTAGGGTGTCTAGGGTCCTCTACTCGCAGCACCAAATTGCCCGTAGTCAGAGAGACGCAGCGGAGACGCCCCTCCATCAGAATGAACAGGTAGTCTGCCCCTGTAGGCGCCAACACTCGTGTTGTCTGCCACAGACACACACACACACACACACACACACACACACCATCGCAGTGAAAACATACTCCCATAGTATAGTGAGTGGAGTGATGGCCTAGAGGTAACGCGTCCGCCTAGGAAGCGAGAGAATCTAAGAGCGCTGGTTCGAATCACGGCACAGCCCCCGAAATTTTCCCCCCCTCCACTAGACCTTGAGTGCTGGTCTGGACGCTAGTCATTCGGTTGAGACGATAAACCGAGGTCCCGTGTGCAGCATGCACTTAGCGCACGTAAAAGACCCCACGGCAACAAAAGGGTTGTTCCTGGCAAAATTCTGTAGAAAAATCCACTTCAATAAGAAAAATAAATAAAACTGCACACAGGAAAAAATACAAAAAAAAATGGGTGGCACTGTAGTATAGCGACGCGCTCTCCCTGGGGAGAGCAGGCCGAATTTCACACAGAGAAATCTGTTGTGATAAAAAGAAATACAAATACAAATTATCTAATTCATTACAGACTAAATATTGCGCTTAGGCCAAGTGCATATGCTTCAGTAATGTGACTGTACGACGCATGCAGCATCCAGGAGGAAGTACTGGCCAACACCGACAGCAGTGGAAGCCAACCTGTACGGCACCCTGGAGGAGCTGCGACGGACGGCAGCCTTCACCGAGGACACCGGGCTGCTCATCTAATGGGAGGCGAACGAGGAAGAAGAAGAAGTAATGTGACAATGAAGCATATAATTTTAGACTGTGATTGATGAAGCCTTACCTGCACGAATATAATTATGTCATCACAAGTGACTGAGAACGCTGATTGTTTTCAACTCTTTGCATTCATTATCAGTTATTTCGCTTGTTAGATTAGCGACTTGTCTTTTACCAAGTCCATTAAGTAATTTCTGTAACTGTATTCAGTAGACATTTTTTTTCAAATTTCATATGTCTTCAATCACCAATACGTGTGACAGGAAATTAAAACAAAAATTCCTCTTCCTCTATACTCCCCCCCCCCCCCCCCCCCCCCCCCCCCCCCCCCCCCCGACCCCTCGTAGACAGAAGTGAAAGTAGTAGCAGCAGCAGCAGAGAGAAAAAGACAAAGAAGACAGCCGTTTGTGAAGGAGACGCACTTCCTCCACACTCCCCCTCCCCACGCCCCACGACCCCCCAGGTCGCCTCCTCCCCCCAACGACGGAGTACAGTT
>NC_134888.1:5314313-5331813 GCF_041734735.1 Babylonia areolata | reverse complement strand
TGGGTGGCGCTGTAGTGTAGCGACGCGCTCTCCCTGGGGAGAGCAGCGTGAATTTCGCACAGAGAAATCTGTGTGTGTGTGTGTGTGGTGGGGTGGGTGGGTGAGAGTATGTGTGTGGGGGGTGTGTGGGTGTGTGTGAGTGTGTGTGTGTGTGTGAATGAGTGTGTATATGTTGTGTGTTGTGTGTGTGTGTGTAAATGTTGCGGGTTTTTTTTTGTGTAAATGTTTGCGTGTGTGTGTGTGTGTGTGTGTGTGTGTGTGTGTGTGTGTGAATGATTTGTGTACATGAGTGTGTGCGTGTCTGCTTCCACAAGCACATGTGTCCATGCAAGTGCCTGTTGTGAGGGTGGGTGGAGAGTGTGTATGCTTTGTGTGTGTGTGTGTGTGTGTGTGTGTGTGTGTGTGTGTGTGGGGTGGGGTGGGTGGGTGAGTATGTCTGTGAGGGTGTGGGGGTGGGTGTGAGTGTGCGTGTGTGTGTGAATGAGTGTGTATATGTTGTGTGTGTGTGTTTGTGTGTGTGTGTGTGTAAATGTTTGTTTTTTTGTGTGTGTGTGAATGATTTCTGTGCGTGCGCGCGTGTGTGTGTGTGCGTGTCTGCTTCCACAAGCACATGTGTCCATGCACGTGCCTGTGCGTGCCTGTCCATGGAGTGAATGACTGACTGACTGACTGTACCACTGTGCTCACCTCTGTTCCTCTCCTTGGCGATCTCCGCCTGCGTCTTGTTGTTGTTCTTGGCGCTGTCCGTGAAAATCACCTGTCAGACAAAGAAGGCAGTCTCTCTGTCACATGCCAGTCAGCGTCGTCCGAGCCACACACACGTAGAGCGTCTTTAATAATAATAATAATAATAATAATAATAATAATGGTATTTATATAGCGCTGAATCTTGTGCAGAGACAAATCAAAAGCGCTTTCGCACCAGTCATTCACACGCATGCATAACTCTAAAACTGTAGAAACTAAAGACAAGGAAGAGGCAGGCAAGGGAGGCTATTTTGGGAAGAGGTGGGTTTTAAGGCCAGACTTGAAAGAAGAGCTGAGAGTGGAGACTTGACGAAGCGAAAGAGGAAGTTCATTCCAATCGCAAGGTCCGGAGACAGAGAAAGAACGGCGGCCAACAGTCGAGCGTTTGAATCTGGGTATGCGTAAACGGAGTGGATCCGAAGCCGATCGTAGTGAGCGAGTTGGATGTAGAGGTGAAGGCAGCCACACTTTCTGTGCCTCAAAAGGGACTCACCATAATGCTGCCCAAAGTGCCACAGCATGGACAGCTCACTCAATTTCTTGTTCTATATTTTGTTTTATTTTATCTCATTTTATGCTATTTTTGACTCACTTGTGTAAACAAAGTGAGTCTATGTTTTAACCCGGTGTTCGGTTGTCTGTGTGTGTGTGTGTGTGTGTGTGTGTGTGTGTGTGTGTGTGTGTGTGTGTGTGTGTCTGTGTCCGTGGTAAACTTTAACATTGACATTTTCTCTGCAAATGCTTTGTCAGTTGACACCAAATTAGGCATAAAAATAGGAAAAATTCAGTTCTTTCCAGTCATCTTGTTTAAAACAATATTGCACCTCTGGGATGGGCACAAAAAATTTTAAAAAATGAAGCCTAATTATATGCAAACTGCATTTACTGTTACATTTATATTTTTTGTATTCTCTAAACTTGGCACTTTGATCTGATATTCTGACCCAACAACAAGAGCAGTCGTTATTATCATTTTCTGTTCAAACAGGAACTTCTTTTTGCTAAGCATGGAAGTTTTATTTATTTTGCAAACGTTTTGGTGCAGATAGTAAAAAAGGGAAATTACTCTGTAATTAATGCTAGGGGACTTAATTTGCTTTAAACTGATCTTTCTCATCTTAAACATTACATTTTGAAATTATACTCAATACATAAAAAGCTTGGATTTTTTTTTTTTTTTTTTTTTTAAGTGTACCACAAGTGAGTCTTGAAGGCCTTGCCTCTCTTGTTCTATCTTATTGTGTGTGATACATGTGACTGTGCGCGGATGTCTGATAGTTTCAGTTTCAGTTTCACTTTCTCAAGGAGGCGTCACTGCGTTCGGACAAATCCATACACGCTACACCACATCTGTTGAGCAGATGCCTGACCAGCAGCATAACCCAACGCGCTTAGTCAGGCCTTGAGTGCATGCTTACATATTTGTGTACCTATGAAAGGGGATTTCATTTTACGTAATTTCGCCAGAGGACAACACTCTCGTTGCCATGGGTTCTTTTTCAGTGCGCCAAGTGCGTGCTGCACACGGGACCTCGGTTTATCGTCTCATCCGAAAGACTAGACGCTCAGTTTGATTTTCCAGTCAAACTTAGGAGAAAGGGCGAGAGCGGGAATCGAACCCACACCCTCACGGACTCTCTGTATTGGCAGCTGAGCGTCTTAACCATTCTGCCACCTTCCTCCTCAGCTGATAAACCTTGCCTTTCACCGCCAGTCAGTTTAGAGTGCAAATTAACCTTGTGCAGGAACCACAGAAAAGATGGTGTCAAAGAATAGCTGGGGAGTCCCCTGTGATGTGTAGAAAAAAAAAAAGAAAGGCCAATCCTACCACTGAAAATTAAGAGCATTAGGTTAATACACAAAAGGCCCATCATCTGGTTGCACTTCAGTGACATGGGTGCTTTACCTAGCTGGTGCCGAAATGCGACCATGGCGGTGAAAGGGAATTATTAATTAAAGCTTAATCGACAATAAAGATTGATTCTGATTCTGATTCTGCAGGACTAATCACCATCTGCGTCATCATCTGAACCACAATTTCAATCAGAGAGACCCTTTCTGGATTTTAAAAAAAAATCCATGACATTGTTATTGTTTTTTTTAATTTAAATACAGGTGGAACATTTTCTAATTTTGCTGTCATGCTCAGTCAACCTGTGGCAGACAAAATGGTTATCTGGTTAATATTTCTTTCCCAGAAAAGAGATAAGATAAGATAAGATAACTTTATTATCTCGAACTGGAGAAATTTGGTCAGGTGCATTATCACAACATAAAGTAAACAACATGGGGACCGTAACTGTAAAAGTCAACAACAGCTTTTACGAATATTACGGAGATACAAATGTAAAAAATATCACATACATCGTTTCATACATACATCCACACACTGCAGGTAATAACTAGTATTCTCAATGTAAAAAGAGAAAGAATTAAGAAACATTATTTGAATATAATTATAAACATAGCCTACTATACTGCACATTGATTATAATAGACAGATAAGATAAGAATAAAGATGAATTGCGGAAAACCACAACCAGATAATCAGCACACACCCGCACCCACCCACCCATGTTAAAAAGTATTACAAACCTGGGTCATTTGGGGTTGTTTTTTTTAAAAGACTCCCCAGTACTTACAGAAAGAACACTGTTCTTTATACACTTCCAAGTACTTCACTCACTCAGTACGGCCAGTCATCTCTTCTCTACACAGACCCCTCGGATGTCCAGTGGGTGTCTGAATGACCCAACCTTTAGCTTCCGTCGTCAGAATTGTGGTATTCTTTGTCAACATTCACCTCTTCAGTACAAGAGCCTTCCGCTTGCAATATTTTGATGATGGTAATTGGGGTGAAACGCTATTAACGTCGTCTCTTTCGCCGTTGTATGGAGAGAGTTAAAGAAGGCACACTTTTTTTTTCTTTTTCTTTTTTAATACAACCTTTACAATCTGAATCAACCCCAGCTGAATACTGAAGGCCCCAATGAACACCACAGAAGTGACTCAGCAGCAGTGCAGGGTCTCCTCTGGTGTGGAGACTCCTGGTGACCTAAACATTGGTAGTTGCCTGTGGACTGCTGATGACTGTGACAGACAAACCCGGGTGTGGTGGCAATGGGAATAACGTCACTGAAAACGGTGCAAATGATGGGGAAAAAAAAAGAATTAGAAGAAACAAAAAAACCCTTCCCACCTTGGGCTTGTCAGTGTTGGCAGGGGTGTACATTTTCTTGTTCAAGTCCACCTTGTACTTCCTCTCCGGGATGAAGTAGCCAAACCCGGAAATGTACGTTCTGCAACAACGACAACAAGCAACACTCCCACGTCAACACCGCAACAACACCACCACATGATGATTCACAGACAAAAAACTAAAGTTTATAACAACCTTTTTGGTGGTGGCTGAATCCTCTTTGTACAGTGGGACACGACGTTTCGGACCACAGGCCCGTTGTCAAGGGATGAGAAGAGGACAGTTTGAATAGGAAATCCTATGTGAGAAAAGGGTGATGACATCTCACTACTTTCTGTTTTGATGGGCCATGCACACTAAACACTATGGCCTATGGTCCGAAACGTCGTGTCCCACTGTACAAAGAGGATTCAGCCACCACCAAAAAGGTTGTTATAAACTTTAGTTTTTTGTCTTTGAAGAATCCTGCAGTCATTTTTGTCTTCTTACATGATTATTCAATTTTGTGTGTGGGTTCTAGCCTTTTGGATGGGACCCTAAAAAAAAAATTAAAAAAAGAAAAAAAGAAGAAGAACCAGAGGCAAGTAAGGGATACTTCCAAGCAAAATTCTATAGAAAATTCCACTCCAATAAACAAAACTGATACACATGCAGACAGAAACTGTTTTCTTTGGGGTGATGCTGCAATGTGGCGACTCAATCTCCCAAGAGACTGCAGCCCCAACTTCATGCAGTGAGATCTGTTGTGATTATTAAAAAAAAAAAAAGTAATGCGATGCAGTCAAATCAATGTGTTAAATTACAGTTAAATATCAAATTAATGTGTTGAAATACAGTTTGATATGGAATCAATGTGTGAAAATACAGCTCAAATATGAAATAATATATTAGAATAAACCCCTGAAAACGGAGTATGGCTGCCTACATGGCGGGGTAAACACAGCCATGCACGTAAAAGCCCACTCATGTACATACGAGTGAACGTGGGAGCTGCAGCCCACGAACAGAGAAGAATATCAGAATACAGTTCAATATGGAATAAATGCGTTGAAATACAGTTCAATCATTATCATCATCATCATTATCATTTTGCAATAACACTTCCACAACAACATCAAGAAAAGGAAATTTTCTTCCTAAAATTACGTTTATGTAACATGCTTACTGTGACCCACTAGCACAGACTCTGGCAGGGGTCTGATTCCTGTCCTGTTTTTGTTTTGTTTTTTGTTTTTTCTCAAGGCCTGACTAAGCGCGTTGGGTTACGCTGCTGGTCAGGCATCTGCTTGGCAGATGTGGTGTAGCATATATGGTTTTGTCCGAACGCAGTGACGCCTCCTTGAGCTACTGAAAACTGAAACTGAAAACTGTGCAAACTACTACCCGCCTATGCGGAGAAAACGAAAGTAGCTACGGCCGATAACCTCCCGAAGTAGGTTACCTCCCCTTTGCATCCCTGACTAGTGCCCTCTTTTTCCGGCAGCCATCTTGACTCCTGCTCCTGTGCTCTGCATACAGCTAAGTTTTTTTTCGTATTTTCTGTCTGTCTATCGATTCTTTGGCGCTCTCGTTTTGTGTCCGATTATGAATCACAACAGATAAACAAAACTACCATAAAGTTCGGTCTATAAGCCGCAACATTTTACTCCAGCTTCAACCTCTGCGGCTTATACAATGATGCGGCTTATTTGAGGATTTTAACGATCCCGGGAGTGTCACGTTCTCGTCTATTCTTAGCTGCCCTTCAACTCACCAAAATCATGATTTCTGTCCATGAAGTTTTGGATGAGCTTCAGGATAGTGTGCTAACTGTTCACGTTTTATAAGTCAAATCCGCACGCATTAAAGCCTTCAGCTCAGCATTCAGTTCTACTCTGCTCTAGCGTACACCGTCATCATGCCGAAAACGCGACGTTATGCCTATGATGCAGCCTTCAAATTGAAGGCGATCGACCTAGCAGACGACAGTGCAAGCGACGAACCAGCAGCGACCTCCACCTTCATGTTTATGAAGTGAAAGCGAGGCTGAAGTCCGTACTTAGCCCGATTGGGCGATCGAGCTCATATTAAGGCGCGTAATGCCAGATGGTGAGGTGGCCGTTATCATCATAGTCATCATCATTGTCATCACTATTTTACATCCTCACCACAGCAACATCAAGAAAAGACCAGATCAAGAGTTACGGGTCGAAGTGACAGATGTTGACACAGCCGTTATCATCATCATCATCATCAACATCATTATTCCACAACACTACCACCATAACAACATCAAGAAAAGCAAGAAAGACCAAACCAACAGTCACGGGTCGAAGTGACAGATGTTGACACAGCCGTTATCATCATCATCAACAACATCATTATTCCACACCGTTATCATCATCATCAACATCATTATTCCACACCGTTATCATCATCATCAACAACATCATTATTCCACAACACTACCACCACAACAACATCAAGACAAGAGAGGCAAGGCCTTCAAGACTCATTTGTGATACACTTTTTTTTTTTTAAATCCAAGCTTTTTATGTACTGAATATAATTTCAAAATGTAATGTTTAAGATGAGAAAGATCAGTTTAAAGCAAATTAAGTCCCCTAGCATTAATTACAGAGTAATTTCCCTTTTTTACTATCTGCACCAAAACGTTTGCAAAAGAAATAAAACTTCCATGCTTAGCAAAAGAAGTGGCTGTTTGAACAAAAAATGATAATAATGACTGCTCTTGTTGTTGGGTCAGAATATCAGATCAAAGTGCCAAGTTTAGAGAATACAAAAAATATAAATATAACAGTAAATGCAGTTTGCATATAATTAGGCTTCATTTTTTATTTTTTTGTGCCCATCCCAGAGGTGCAATATTGTTTTAAACAAGATGACTGGAAAGAACTGAATTTTTCCTATTTTTATGCCTAATTTGGTATCAACTGACAAAGTATTTGCAGAGAAAATGTCAATGTTAAAGTTTACCACGGACACACACACACACAGAGACAACCGAACACCGGGTTAACTCACTCAGTACGGCCAGTCCTCTCTTCTCCTCTACACAGACCCCTCGGATGTCCAGTGGGTGTCTGAATAACCCAACCTTTAGCTTCCGTCGTCAGAGTAGTGGTATTCTCTGTCAACATTCACCTCTTCAGTGTAAGAGCCTTCCGCTTGCAATATTTTGATGATGGTAATTGGGGTGAAACGCTGTTAACGTCGTCTCTTTCGCCGTTCGTATGGAGAGAGTTAAAACAGACTCACTTTGTTTAAACAAGTGAGTCAAAAAGCAAGAAAGACAGACCAAACCAACACTCACGGGTCGTAGTGCCAGATGTTGATGTAGCCGTTGTCGTCGACGCTGACCATGCGGCTGATGTTGTCGATGAAGCCCAGGTGCATGATGGGATGCTGGTGCTGACGGAACAGCTCGGCCTCCAGGTTCTGCCCCACCAGGTTCACTCCATGGTTCTCGTCCTGCCGACAATCACTTTCACTTTCACTTTCTCAACATGGCGTTACTGCGTCAAATCCATTTCCACTACCACTCTGCTAGGTTGCCGTTATTTTCGGCCTACAAGGCGCCACAGCACATAAGGCAGAACCTCTGAATTTAAATTTATTTTGAACTCGTATAATGTGCAGATATCTGATAAGCCGCATCTGCCGTTAAGTCAAAGTCTTCCGTTTATGTCTCTGCTAGCAACGGGCGCAATAGCCGAGTGGTTAAAGCGTTGGACTTTCAATCTGAAGGTCCCGGGTTCGAATCTCGGTAACGGCATCTGGTGGGTGAAAAGTGGAGATTTTTCCAATCTCCCGGGTCAACATAGGTGCAGACCTGCTAGTACCTGAACCCCCTTCATGTGTATGCGCAAGCAGACTATCAAATACGCACGTTAAAGATCCTGTAATCCATGTCAGCGTTCGGTGGGTTTTGGAAACAAGAACATACAAAACAAAACAAAAAACAAAAAAAACACGGATGTAATTCCTCAAAATAAACACCGTTTTATGGATACAGTTTGGAGGACAGGGCAGTACAAAGTACACATTTTATAATAAGAAAAAAAAATTTTTTTAAGAAAAAAAAGAGTGATGTTGCACCGTGGTGACAAACTCTTCTCCGAGACAGCAGCTCAAATTTCAAAGGAATCTGTAGTGACAATACAATAACAATAGCAATATAATAACAATACATTACAATACAATTACATTACAATACAATGCAATAACAATACAATAAAATAACAATACATTACAATACAATTACATTACAATACAATGCAATAACAATACAATAACATAATACAATAACAAAACAAAATACAATAACAATACAATAACAATACAATATAATAACAATTCAATAACAATACAATACAATGACAATACAATAACAATACATTACAATAACAAAACAATATAATAACAATACAACATTTCATGGATATGACTTATATACACAGACATATAAATTCATCCAGAAAACGTAGTTTGCTCTGTCCAAATGTATCCATGAAATGTTACTAATTCTGTCTTACTACATCCATAAAACACTGTTTATTCTGACAAGTCATATCCATAAGATTTATCCTTTTTATTGTTTATCCAGTTAAATCTGTCAAATACTGTTGTTTTTCTGCCCAGTTGTATCCATAAAATAGTATTCATTCTAA
Organism: Babylonia areolata; assembly: GCF_041734735.1. Taxonomy (NCBI): domain Eukaryota; kingdom Metazoa; phylum Mollusca; class Gastropoda; order Neogastropoda; family Buccinidae; genus Babylonia; species Babylonia areolata. The sequence continues at coordinate 5,323,197 of NC_134888.1, read as the reverse complement.
GAAAGTATACCCATAAAATTTTTTTTTTATCCTATCCAACTGTATCCATCAACTACTGCTGCTTCTATTAAACTATATTCTGAAGAATTCTGGTATCCTGAAAATAGTGTTCATTTTATCAAATAATGCATCCATAATATGTAGCTCAAACAGAATTCTACCCTTAAAAATATTTACTGTTGATAGTTTTAGTGCCATGTGCAGCATACAAAACAAAACAAAACAAAAAACAAAACCAAAACCCAAAAAATAACCACGCTCTTTCTCCGAGACATTTTCTCAATTTAGGATTCTGAATTCTCTTCTCAACTTGCATGCACTGCCACCACTGGTTGTTGAAATTTCTGTCCTTGGTACAACTCTAAATTCAGTGACGAATCCGGACTAGCTTCTTCTTCTTCTTCCCCGTTTACTCGTATGCACACGAGTGGGCTTTTACGTGTATGACCGTTTTTACCCCGCCATGTAGGCAGCCATACTCCGTTTTCGGGGATGTGCATGCTGGGTATGTTCTTGTTTCATAACCCACCGAACGCTGACATGGATTATAGGATCTTTAACGTGCGTATTTGATCTTCTGCTTGCATATACACACGAAGGGAGTTCAGGCACTAGCAGGTCTGCACATATGTTGACCTGGGAGATCGTAAAAATCTCCACCCTTTACCCACCAGGCGCCGTCACCGTGATTCGAACCCCGGGACCCTCAGACTGACAGTCCAACGCTTTAACCACTCGGCTATTGCGCCCGTCATCCGGACTAGCAACAGGTGGAAGGCTCTCTGACAGCGTCTGATCCATTCTGACCGTCTTGACTCACGTAGATGTTGGCGTTGTAGATGTGGGGGATGTCAGGGTAGGTGATCTCCCCTCCCGACGTGTCGGGGTCCACCGACAGCGACTCCAGGCTGATCTTGAGGATGTCTCCGTTCTCCAGCACACCACACACCACGTGCTGTCACACAGTTTCAGTTTCAGTTTCAGTTTCAATAGCTCAAGGAGGCGTCACTGCGTTCGGACAAATCCATATATGCTAGCGACACCACATCTGCCAAGCAGATGCCCGACCAGGCCTTGAGAAAAAAGAAAGAAAAAAAAGGTGAATAAATAATAGATAAGCTTACATAAATAAATAAATAAATAAATAAAATAAGAATTATGATATAAAAAAGGTAGTAGTAATGATAATAATAATAAAATAATAAATAAATAAAACAATTATGATAAATAAGCAAATAAATGTAAAACATGAAGACACACATTCACACATACACCCAGACAGTGTCAACAGTTAGCACTGTTTCATGCGCTCTAATCATGCATGTGAACATATGCACATACATACACATACGCGCACACACAAACACATATACACACACATGGGCATGCACACACACACACACACACACGCGCGTACGCACACATGCACGTACATTCCTACACGTATGCATGCACCCGCCACAATCACACATACACGAATACACAAACACTCACACATTCACACACACACACACACAAACCAAACATGCATGCACACTGATGCACAACCACAGTTCCCTGTGGGCTGGCGACGCTGCGACCGCAAGAGATGGGCCTATCTGTGGCTGTGCTGGGGGAATTAAAAGGAGTGGCATGGGCCATGGGAGAAATGCCACTGAAAAAATGCTGATGACGAGGCAGCCAAAGATACAATACAGAATAAAATTAAAAAAATATAAAGTAAAAACATATATAAAGAAAACTTGTCATTCTTGTTGTACTGAGAGGTTTCAGCAGGCAAATACAGGTAAATATATTTTATTTATTCTATCAAATACCTGGTAGACAGACATGCAGGTAATACTGGTAGGCTGACCTACCTGACCTGCAGGTCAATAGAGTAGACAGATCTGCAGGTAAATACAGGTAAAATAGATTTCATTTATGTCATCAAATTATGGTAGACAGACCTGCAGGTAAATACAGGTAAGTACAGGTAAATCTAAGTAGACAGACATGGCAGGTAAATATAGGTAAGTATAGGTAAATTACAGGGTAGACAGGCCTGCCAGAGTAAAGACAAGTACAGTTAAATACATGTTAGACAGACCTGCAGGTCAGTACATACACGCGTACGCACAATCGCAGGTAATTCCTACAGGTATGTCAGTAGCAACCGCCACATACACAACACGAATACAAAACACTCACACTTACACACACACTGCACTACACAAACCAGACATGCTGCACAGGATGCACAACCTCAGGTACATATGTGGTGCCGTACGTAAACTCAAGAGATGACCACTGGCTGTGCTGGGATTAAAACAGTGGCATGAGAAAGACCATGAAATGCTGAATGACAGCAGCCAATACGTACAATACGAATAAAATTTAAAAATATACAGTAAAACATATATACAAAAACTTGCATCTGTTGTATAGAGTCAGAAGGCAAATAAGTAATATTATTATTCACAAATACGGTAGACAACTGCAGTAAATACTGTAGGCTACACCTACTCAGGTCAAATACAGGTAGACAGACTGCAGGTAAAACAGGTAAATAGGATTTCATTTATGCATCAAAACTGAGACAGACCTGAGGTAAATACAGACAGGTAAATACAGGTATACAGACCTGCAGGTAAAGACAGGTAAATACAGCTAAATACAGGTAAACAGACCTGCAGGTAAAGACAGGTAAGTACAGGTAAATAGACCTGCAGGTAAAGACAGGTAAATACAGGTAGACAGACCTGCACATAAAGATAGGTAAAGACAGGTAAATACAGGTAGACAGACCTGCAGGTAAAGACAGGTAACTAAGGTAAATACAGGTAGACCTGCAGATAAAGACAGGTAAGTACAGGTAAATACAGGTAGACAGACCTGCAGGTAAAGACAGGTAAGCACAGGTAGACAGACCTGCAGGTAAAGACAGGTAAATACAGGTAGACAGACCTGCAGGTAAAGACAGGTAAATACAGCTAAATACAGGTAAACAGACCTGCAGGCAAAGACAGGTAAGTACAGGTAAATACAGGTAGACAGACCTGCAGGTAAAGAAAGGTAAATACAGGCAGACAGACCTGCAGGTAAAGACAGGTAAGTACAGGTAAATGCAGGTAGACAGACCTGCAGGTAAAGACAGGTAAGTACAGGTAAATGCAGGTAGACAGACCTGCATGCCGAAGAAGGAGAAGCTCGGGAAGAAGGCGCCGAGCACAGGGTTGAACTTTTCTGTCATCACCTCCGACTCTGCCAGGGGACCTGTAGCCAACACATCATCACTGTCACCTCCCCATCATCCACACCCCCAAAAACGGAGTATGGCTGCCTACATGGCAGGGTCAAAACCCTGTAGCCAACACATCGTCACTGTCACCTCCCCATCATCCACACCCCCGAAAACGGAGTATGGCTGCCTACATGGCAGGGTCAAAACCCTGTAGCCAACACACTGTCACTGTCACCTCCCCATCATCCACACCCCCAAAAACGGAGTATGGCTGCCTACATGGCAGGGTCAAAACCCTGTAGCCAACACACCGTCACTGTCACCTCCCCATCATCCACCTCCCCCCCGAAAACGGAGTATGGCTGCCTACATGGCAGGGTCAAAACCCTGTAGCCAACACACAGTCACTGTCACCTCCCCATCATCCATACTCCACACCCCCGAAAACGGAGTATGGCTGCCTACATGGCAGGGTCAAAACCATGTAGCCAACACACCGTCACTGTCACCTCCCCATCATCCACCTCACCCCCGAAAACGGAGTATGGCTGCCTACATGGCAGGGTCAAAACCCTGTAGCCAACACACCGTCACTGTCACCTCCCCATCATCCACACCCCCGGAAACGGAGTATGGCTGCCTACATGGCAGGGTCAAAACCCTGTAGCCAACACACCGTCACTGTCACCTCCCCATCATCCACCCCCCCCCCCCGGAAAACGGAGTATGGCTGCCTACATGGCAGGGTCAAAACCCTGTAGCCAACACACCGTCACTTTCACCTCCCCATCATCCACCTCCCCTCCGAAAACGGAGTATGGCTGCCTACATGGCAGAGTCAAAACGGTCATACACATAATAATAATAATAATAATAAAAAAAAGCCTACTCAAGCGTATGGGTGTTAAGTATCGCAGCCCACAAATGAAAAAACGATTTTTTGGGGGTTTTTTTAATAATGAACCTCCCCATCAAAAATACAGCTGCTTCAAGATGCATGAGTTTGAATCTGCTTGATGACTCTGTGCGTTCAATCTTTTCTTCTTTCTTTTTTTCTTTCTTCCTTTTGTAAGTCATTGCGGTATGTGTGTATTTGTTTAACTCTCTCCATACGAACGGCGAAAGAGACGACGTTAACAGCGTTTCACCCCAATTACCATCATCAAAATATTGCAAGTGGAAGGCTCTTACACTGAAGAGACGACGGAAGCTAAAGGTTGCGTCATTCAGACACCCACTGGACATCCGAGGGGTCTGTGTACAGGAGAAGAGTGGACTGGCCGTACTGAGAGAGTTAATGTCTACTGTAAAGCACTCTGAGACTCCCTCTGAGGGAGAAAAGCCCTCAACAAGTGTCCACTATCATCATCATTAAAATAAGAAGAAAGAAAGCCTCCCTGCATTGGACTTTTGGAGGAGCAAGATAGGGTTGGTAGATATGGGGTTGGGGGGCGCGGGCGGTGGGATTGCTGGGGGGGGGTGGGGGGGATGGAACTGTCTGTCTGTCCGTATGTGTCTGTCTGTCTGTCTGCCTGCCTGTCTACCAGGTCAACCACCTGACTGTCTTTATGATCGATTTAAACTTTTGTACACGTTATTGTATAATTTGTACAACTTCCTTCCATGTTATTGTTTCGAGTCTTTTTTGGGGGGTGTGGTTTTTTTTTTATTTGTTTTTTTTTTAAACAACAACAAGAGAACGCTAGCCATTAAGGAGAAGCATGAGCGAAGGAAGCAGGGCTCAACTTCTGGAGACGTTTTCCCTTGCAACACCTGTGGGAAGTGCTGCGCATCCAGAATCGGCCTCTTCTCCCATGTGAAGACACACACCGACACTGAGATAAGTCTGCCTGCCTACTCGTCCGTCGGTCCGACGGGAGACTCCATCTTCTTTTTTAGCTTTTCTTTTTTTTTCACAAGCCCTGATTCAGTAAATGAAAAATTGTATGCTTTTTCTTGTATAGGTGATTCCATAATTGCTATTGTCACACTCTATATGAGAGCGGACTAGAAACCCCCACCCAGCCCAGCACTAACACCCAGACAACACAAACACAGACTAAAATAATTCGGGGTTCACATACATTTATTCCATCACACACAGAACTTGACTAATAAAACTACAATCTTAGCAAGAAATGATAAACTTAAATGACGACAATGGATAAATAACACACACAAAACCCCCCCACAAAACACAGAGCTTTAAGACACGGCCGTCCAGCGGCAGTCAGTCCGGAGAATGCTAACAATGAACTAAGGACGTGAGGACGTTTGACGAATAGATAAACTGAAGCACTGCACAACACAAGAAAAGACGATGACTTGAACGGCGAAAACTGAAGACAGATGAAAACAGACGACGACGAAACTAGTGAACAAACGATGACAGTGATGAGCAGAGGGCAGCAGGACTGAAGACAGCAGTCAGCAGCAGAGGGCCCGTATGCACGTCGATCCGGATAGAGGGCTATCCGCGAATAGCGCCTATTCGGGTGGATAGGCCGCAGATTTTGGCATGTACGTCAGAACGCATAAGCTATCCGACTGGGCTAAACGCGGATAAAGTTATCGGTGCCTCGGGGGTCAGATAGCGAGCCTAAACGCGGATAAATATGGCGGCATTGATGTTTTTCCAAGTGAGACAGCGACGGCAATTGCGAAGAAACCGCATCTTTCGTGACAAAGAACCCGTTTGACCTGTACGATGACCATGACCTGTTCCGAAAGTTCAGGTTTAGGCGGCAACATATTTGGGAGCTGACAAACGAGGTGGAAGGTGAGATACGGCTGGAGAATCGTGGGTTTACCTTGACACCCTTGCAGCAGGTGCTTGTTACACTGCGGTACCTGGCGACTTCAAGCTTTCAAGACGTGTGTGGCGAGTTGGTTGGGGTTGACCAGTCCACGGTGAGCCGGGCGGTGTCTCGTGTGACAAATGCTCTATTCCGTCGCTCGAGGCAGTACATCACTTTTCCGGACCAAGCCACAGCAAACCGGACAAAGAGAACCATTTTCCAGAACTATGGTTTTCCCAATGTTGTGGGGTGCATTGACGGGACTCAGGTGCGAATACAGCGACCACAGGACCAAGAGCATGAGTTCGTCAACCGGAAAGGCTACCACTCCATCAATGTACAGGTAAGGACCGAATATAAAATATCTATCCATGCTAATTATTTTATTTGGAAAAACTGTGTTCAACACACACACACACACACACACAATAACAGGTTAAATGGAACAATGATGGTTGATCGATGCAGGCGGGGCAGTTAGAATAGAAGGACATCGCCATGAATTATCACTGATTAACGAATCAAAGAACAAAGTCAACCCACAACTCACCTCCGATGCCTTCGAACAAATTGGAGTCCGCTCCTATGATGTCGAGAATGATGTCTTCGTACGGGACCGGTGGTGGGGGTGGACCTCCTCCCGTTTTGCGTTCATCCCTCTTCTTATTCAACACAGCCCCTTTCATGGAACGCCATTTGTCTTTCAATTCCTGCACCGTGCGAACGGCCACTCCGCACGCCTTCACCTTCTCGGCTATCTTTTTCCATGTATCTGTCTTCTGAGGGTTGGTTACACTCGGATTCAAACTGCTGAATAACAGCGCACGTTCCACCTGCATCTCTTCCAGAAATACTAGAATTTCATCAGCACTGAAATTTGGCTTCCTAGTGCGCTTTGAATTCTCCATGGCAAGTAATACAAACAATAAAAACTGGGACTGACGAAAACCGACGAAGCACGTACCAGCGGTAGTTCCACGAGGGAGGGTATGTCTAAACCGAAAGCAATGCCTGCTGCACCGCGGTTTTCCAAAGAATCTATAAATAGCGCGCCCCGTAAACGCGGAGAGCTATTCAATCGCGAATAGGGCGACGTACACACCAAAACCGGAGAGGGGCTAATCGCGTTTAAGCTCCGAATAGCTAACCGCGTTTAAGCCCTAAACGCGAATAAGCTAATCGGGTTTGACGTGCATACGGGCCCTGGCCAACACAGGCTGAAGAAGAGATGGTGCACGAAGTGGGATGCTGAAAACTGCCAACCGGGTACCACTACCCTGACGCTGGAAATAAAAAAAACAACAAAAAACAAAGACGGGCACTCCCTCTGAGCTGGAGCACACAGAACACAGAAGCATGGCCACCAGGAGGAAAAGATCTTCACATGAAGGTGCCAACCAACTGGGCAAAAAGCCCCGAACCAAACAGGCACGACTTTCCTCCAAGAAGGCCGCGGGCGCAAAAGCCTAGAAAAGTGCCACTGACAGAACAGAGAGACTTTAAACTCTGCTCAGCAGTGACACAAACACACAAACGAGACTCCCCAATTGCACGTAAAAAACGCACAACCGGGAGCTAACACACACTGAACGAATGCTCGAATGGGAGAGGGTAAATGGGGGAAGGTAATGCACGAAACACTCCACACGAGATTGTCATGAGTTGTGACAGCTATTGATTACAATGACACAGTTATGGAATGCCGGGTATTGGTCTTGGTTATTGTCTCGTTCTGAGTTGATTGTGTAATGGACTATATATATATATATATATATATATATATATATATATATATATATATATATATATAGTCACTGTATTCAGATTTTTTTTTTCTTTTCCTTTTCTTTTCCATCTATTCTGAATTGTCATAATGACTTCATATACAAAAATAAAAACGGTGGTCGACCCCGAGAAAGTCCGGGACCAAAAAAAAAAAAAAATCATTATTATCATGATTATCATTATATTATTGAGTGTTGGCCTAGTTTCAGTTTCAGTAGCTCAAGGAGGCGTCACTGCGTTCGGACAAATCCATATACGCTACACCACATCTGCCAAGCAGATGCCTGACCAGCAGCTTAACCCAACGCGCTTAGTCAGGCCTTGAGAAAAAAAGAAAAAAAGAAAAAAAAAGGGTGAATAAATAATAGATAAATACATTAAAAAAAAAAGAACTACTACTACTAATAATAATATGTATCAGGCGCAAAAACTTGATGAAGTCAACTATAAGCGTACATAAATATTTTTTTTTTTTTTTTTAAGAAAAAAAAAAAGAAAAGAAAAAAAAGAATAAAATAAACAAATAAAAAAAAGACAGTGTTGGCCTAGTGGGTAACGCATCCGCCTACGAAGCAAGAGAACCTGAGCGTACAGGATCCAGTTCCACACTCGCCTGGCTTTTGTTTTCCCCTCCTCTACACACTGAACAGCGGTCTGGACGCTAGTCATTCGGAAGAGACAATAAACCCGCGCGGTCCCATACGCAGCCGGCACTCAGCGCATGTAAAAGAACCCCTGGCGGCAAAAGGCTTGTCCCTGGCAAAATTCTGACGAAAAGTATGGTTTGGTGGAAGAACACACACACACACTTACAGACAGAAGGAAACGGGTGCCACTGCAGCGATGCGCTCTCCCTGGAGAGAGCAGCCCAAATTTCACAGGGGTACAAGAACGGTACCTCTAGAACAGAAACTGTTGATATGTCTGCTCATAAAAAGGCGACATTTAAAAAAAAAATGCCACTCCATCCACAGAACAACCCAAAGTTTGATCATTCAATAAAAAATATAAATTCATAAACAAGTATTTCACACGGCACAAGCTGAAATTGCAAAAAAAAATTCCCCATTTCTTCTTC
>NC_134888.1:5306813-5309313 GCF_041734735.1 Babylonia areolata | reverse complement strand
TTGCAATATTTTGATGATGGTAATTGGGGTGAAACGCTGTTAACGTCGTCTCTCTCGCCGTTCGTATGGAGAGAGTCAAACAGTGGAATTACAACAAACAGCCAAGTGGGCTCCAAATTAAACCCTGAACTATTTCAAACACATGGGGATTATCATTGTGTCCCGCCTGTTGGGCGAGCCTTCAGGGCCCGGACTGGCCTCACCAGTCACCTCCGGACCCACAGCCACTGATCTTCCACTGACCTGATTTTTTGAAGCCATGGTCATCTTCGAATCCCAAAGGACGAACACCATGTACCCATAGTACTTCTTTTGTCTGTGGGCTGCAAACTCCCACGTTCACTCGTATGAACATGATTGGGGTTTTACGTGTATGGCCGTTTTTGTATTTTGTATTTGTATTTCTTTTTATCACAACAGATTTCTCTGTGTGAAATTCGGGCTGCTCTCCCCAGGGAGAACGCGTCGCTACACTACAGCGCCACCCTTTTTTTTGTATTTTTTTCCTGCGTGCAGTTTTATTTGTTTTTCCTATCGCAGTGGATTTTTCTGCAGAATTTTGCCAGGAACAACCCTTTTGTTGCCGTGGGTTCTTTTATGTGCGCTATGTGCATGCTGCACACGGGACCTCGGTTTATCGTCTCATCCGAACCAGTGACTAGCGTCCAGACCACCACTCAAGGTCTAGTGGAGGGGGAGGAAATATCGGCGGCTGAGCCGTGATTCGAACCAGCGCGCTCAGATTCTCTCGCTTCCTAGGCGGACGCGTTACCTCTTGGCCATCACTCCACATCATGTAGGTAGCCTTACTCCGTTTTCGGGGGTGCTGGGTATATTCTTGTTTCCATATCCCACTAAACGCTGACATGGATTACGAGATCTTCCAACGTGCGTATTTGATCTTCTGCTTGCATGTATACACACGAAGGGGGTTCAGGCACTAAGCAGGTCCGCACATATGTTGACCTGGGAGATTGGAAAAATCTCCACCCTTTACCCACCAGGTGTGGTTATTGAGATTCGAATCCGGGACCCTCAGATTGAAAGTCCAGCGCCCTCAGATTGAAAGTCCAGCGCTTTAACCCTTTCACCGCCAAGCTCGCATTTATGCACAGGCGTGGTAGAGGACCCATGTCACTGAAAGGTGACCATTCATTGGTCTGTTATCCATGAACCTACTGCACTTAATATTCGGTGGTAGGATAGGCCATATTTTCTATACATCACAGGGGGGAATCTCCTGCTATTCACAGCCAGTCTTTTCTGTGTATATACCACAAGGGAATTTTGTACTCAAAATTTACTGGCGGTGAAAGGGTTAACTCTCTCCATACGAACGGCGAAAGAGACCACGTTAACAGCGTTTCACCCCAATTACCACCATCAAAATATTGCAAGCGGAACGCTCTTATACTGAAGAGGTGAATGTTGACAAAGAATTCACCACAGTTCTGACGACGGAAGCTAAAGGCTGGGTCATTCAGACACCCACTGGACATCCGAGGGGTCTGTGTAGAGGAGAAGAGAGGACTGGCCGTACTGAGTGAGTTAACCACTCGGCTAATACACCCGTCACCGACAGTACAAAAAAAAAAACACACACACACACACACACACAAAAAAAAACAAAAAAACTCACCGTCCAGAACTCGGCTTCACGTTTCCGATACCTCACTGCACACTCCTTCTTCTTCCTCGCCGGTGGAAGGTCAAAGCGACTGGCCTTGAACTTTTGAAGGTCGGAGGGGTGAAGGTGACTGAAGGTGATGAGTTCCACGTCGGTGTCAATGTCCTCCCTGGAACGGCGCGATACATGTTGTTGCTGCTGTTGCTTCTGACTCGTGTTAAACACACATACACAGTACTGGACAGCTGCTAATATCTTCATCTTCAGATGATTTGACAAACAATGCAAATGTTTCTGATGATCATGTATGTTCTACATTTTTTTTTTTAACATATATTTACAAGCCTTCTGTGTGTACTTTCAATTCTTCTATGTGCATGTTATTTGCAAGCCTTCTGTGTATACATACAAATCTTCGATGTGTACATAGAAGTACAATACATTATCATTATCTACAATTTTTCTTTGTATACTTACAAGTCTTCTATGTGTACTTCCATATCTTCAATGTGCATTTACAAGTCTTCCAAGTGTATTCACGTCTTCTATGTATAGTCACTAGTCTCCATGTTTAATTACAAGTCTTCTATGTGTAATTACAAGTCCTATGTGTATTCACATCTTCTATGTGCACTCACAAGTCTTCTTTGTATAATCACTATTCTTCTTTGTGTACTTACTAGTCTTCTGTGTGTACGCATGAGTCGTCTGTGTGTACGCATGAGTCTTCTATGTGTACGTACAAGTCTTCTATGTGTACTTACAAGTCTTCAATGTGTACTTACAAGTCTTCTGTGTGTACTCACAAGTCTTCTGTGTGTACTCACAAGTCTTCTGTGTGTAAAAATCTTCTAAGTGTACATACAAGTCTTC
>NC_134888.1:5271813-5294313 GCF_041734735.1 Babylonia areolata | reverse complement strand
CGAGACACCCTGCCGGTCTCATCTGCACAGCACAGCACAGCACACACACACACACACACACACAGCACACACACACACACACACAACTGTAATGATAACACAGGAAACATCCTCTATGTTTCATCTGTACAGCACACACACACACACACACACACACACACACACACACACACACACACACACACACACAGAGGATACAGCCTCTGTCTGTCTCATCTGTCTCATCTGCACAGCACACACAGAGAAGAAACAGCCTCTGTCTGTCTCATCTGCACAGCACACACACAGAGGAAACATCTTCGGTCTGTCTCATCTGCACAGCACACACACAGAGGATACAGCCTCTCTCTGTCTCATCTGCACAACACACACACACACACACACACACACACACACACACACACACTTGCACAGACAGAAAGAAAGAGAGAGAGAGAGAGAGAGAAAGAGAGAGATGAAAAGAGTAAACATGCACGGTAAACTATAGCCCGGAAATGAATCAACAATGAGGCCAGGAGATCAAATGATTAAGAAATAGTAAAGAGTGGTAACTAGATCTCTCCATAAACATCCTCTGTCTGTCTCATCAGCACAGCACACACACACACACACACACACAGAATACAACTGTAATAAGAACACAGGAAACATACTCTGTCTCTGCTTCATCTGCACAAGTCATGTACCTTATTTACCTGTGTGCTAGCTGAATCGGTAGCGAAAGCTGCATTGACTTGAAGTTGTGTACCTTGTTTATGCAGAGAGTTACCACTCTTAACTAGTTGTACACCCTGGAAATTTCAGCCAATGGGGTACACACCCTACTGCCCACTCTGAAGAAGAGAGGAGGAAGAGGACAAAGAAGAGGAGGAAGGAGGAGGAGGAAGAGGACAAGGAAGAAAAGGATGGAAGAGGAGGAGGAAGAGGACAAAGAAGATGAGGACGAGGAGGAAGAAGAGGACAAAGAGGAGGAGGGAGGAGGAGGAAAAGAAGAGGAGGAAGGAGGAGGAGGAGGAGGAAGAGGACAAAGAGGAGGAGGGAGGAGGAGGAAGAGGACAAAGAAGAGGAGGAAGGAGGAGGAGGAAGATGGAGAGAAGAGGAGGAGGACAAGGAAGAAAAGGATGGAAGAGGAGGAGGAAGAGGACAAAGAAGAGGAGGAAGAGGACAAAGAAGAGGAGGAAGGAGGAGGAGGAAGAGGACAAAGAAGAGGATGGAAGAGGAGGAGGAAGAGGACAAAGAAGAGGAGGAAGAGGACAAGGAAGAGGAGGAAGAGGACAAGGAAGAGGAGGAAGGAGGAGGAGGAAGAGGACAAAGAAGAGGAGGAAGAGGACAAGGAAGAGGAGGAAGGAGGAGGAGGAAGAGGACAAAGAAGAGGAGGAAGAAGAAAGATGAGGAGGAGGACAAAGAAGAGGAGGAAGAGGACAAGGAAGAGGAGGAAGAAGGATGAGGAAGAGGACAAAGAAGAGGAGGAAGAGGACCAGGAAGAGGAGGAAGAAGGTGGAGGAAGAGGACAAAGAAGAGGAGGAAGAGGACAAGGAAGAGGAGGAAGAGGACAAGGAAGAGGAGAAAGAAGAAAGATGAGAAAGACAAGGAAGAGGAGGAAGAGGACAAGGAAGAGGAGGAAGAGGACAAAGAAGAGGAGGAAGGAGGACGAGGACAAAGAAGAGGAAGAGGATAAAGAGTAGGAAGAGGACAAAGAAGAGGAGGAACAGGACAAGGAAGAAGGAGAAGGAAGAGGACAAAGAAGAGGAAGAGGATAAAGAGTAGGACGAGGACAAAGAAGAGGAGAAATGGGACAAGGAAGAAGGAGAAGGAAGAGGACAAAGAAGAGGAAGAGGATAAAGAGTAGGAAGAGGACAAAGAAGAGGAGGAACAGGACAAATAAGAGGAGGAAGGAGGATGAGGAAGAGGACAAGGAAGAGGAGGAAGAAGGAGGAGGAAGAGGACAAGAGGAGGAGGAAGGAGGCGGAAGAGGACAAGGAAGAGGAGGAAGAGGACAAGGAAGAGGAGGAAGGAGGACGAGGACAAAGAAGAGGAAGAGGATAAAGAGTAGGAAGAGGACAAAGAAGAGGAGGAACAGGACAAGGAAGAAGGAGAAGGAAGAGGACAAAGAAGAGGAAGAGGATAAAGAGTAGGACGAGGACAAAGAAGAGGAGAAATAGGACAAGGAAGAAGGAGAAGGAAGAGGACAAAGAAGAGGAAGAGGATAAAGAGTAGGAAGAGGACAAAGAAGAGGAGGAACAGGACAAATAAGAGGAGGAAGGAGGATGAGGAAGAGGACAAGGAAGAGGAGGAAGAAGGAGGAGGAAGAGGACAAGAGGAGGAGGAAGGAGGCGGAAGAGGACAAGGAAGAGGAGGAAGAGGACAAGGAAGAGGAGGAAGGAGGACGAGGACAAAGAAGAGGAAGAGGATAAAGAGTAGGAAGAGGACAAAGAAGAGGAGGAACAGGACATGGAAGAAGGAGAAGGAAGAGGACAAAGAAGAGGAAGAGGATAAAGAGTAGGACGAGGACAAAGAAGAGGAGAAAGAGGACAAGGAAGAATAAGGAAGAGGACAAAGAAGAGGAAGAGGACAAAGAAGAGGAGGGACAGGACAAAGAAGAGGAGGAACAGGACAAAGACGAGGAGGAAGGAGGATGAGGAAGAGGACAAGGAAGAGGAGGAAGAAGGAGGAGGAAGAGGACAAGAGGAGGAGGAAGGAGGCGGAAGAGGACAAGGAAGAGGAGGGAGGAGGAGGAGGAAGAGGACAAAGAGGAGGAGGAAGAAGAGAGGAGGAGAGAGGACAAAGAAGAGGAGGAAGGAGGACAAGGAACAGAACAAAGAGGGGGAAGAAGGAGGAAGGAAGAGGACGAAGAAGATGAGGAAGAAGAAGGGAGGAGGAAGAAGAAGAAGAAGGGAGGAGGAGGAGAAAGAAGAAGAGGCAGGGAAGATGGGATGGGGGATGGGGGGGGGGGGAGGCAGAGTGTATGCTGTGTCTTTCCATTGCTGCAAACCAGTAACCCACAGGGGGGGGGGCGGAGGACACGAAATATGAAACACCCAAAACTGTCGCCTCATATTGAAATGGGCAGGTAGGTAATCAATTTCCCAAATATTAGGTTTGTTTGAAGGAGGGAGGGAGGAAGGGAGGGAGGGAGGGAGGAAAGAAGGGGACCCTGTTTCCAGAAGCTGAGATTCACATCCATCATCCTAAGCCAGTCAGGGTGGGTGTGTGTGTGTGGGGTAGGGGGGGGGGAGGGGGAGGGAATGCCGGTGGGGAGGGGGGGGGGCTTGGGGGGGGGGGTGAGGGGGGTTATGCTTGGTATGTTCTTGATTTCAAAACCCAACAACAACTCACACACACACACACGCACACACACTCACACACACACACACACACACTCACACACACACTCACACTCTCTCTCTCTCTCACAAACACACACACACACACTCTCTCTCTCTCTCTCTCTCACGCACACACACACACACTCACAAACACACTCTCTCTCTCTCACACACACACACACAAACACACACATGCACACACACACACACTCACACACACACACACACACACACACTCTCTCTCTCTCTCTCACACACACACACACACACACACACACACACAACACACACACATACAATCTAACCTGGGCGATAAAAAAAATCTCCGCCGTTAACCCCAACAGGCACCACCACCCACCAGGCCTCAAACCACCGTCGGACACTCAGATTGCAAGTCCAGTGCTTTAAACCACTCAGCCGCTGAGCCAATCTAGCCTCTTTGTCTGAATACAAAGGTACGACAGACGCAACGGCCGAGTGGTTAAGTAAAGTGTTGGACATTTCAACCGGAGGGTGTTGTGTTTGAGCCCCAGTCACAGCACCTAGTGGGTACCTGGGGGAGGGGGGTTGGGGGGGGGGGGAATGCCGGGGGGAGGGGTTGGGGGGGTGAGGGCGGTTATGCTTGGTATGTTCTTGATTTCAAAACCCAACAACAACTCACACACACACACACACACACACGCGCGCGCGCGCACGCACCCACACGCTCACACACACACACGCACACACACACACACACACTCACACACTCTCTCTCTCTCTCTCTCTCTCTCTCTCACGCACACACACACACACACACACACACACACACACACACTCACAAACACACACACACACTCTCTCTCTCTCTCTCTCTCTCTCTCACACACACACACACACACACACACACACACACACACAAACACACACAACACACACACATACATCTGACCTGGGCGATAAAAAATCACCACCACCAACCAGGCCTCAAACCACCGTCGGACACTCAGATTGCAAGTCCAGTGCTTTAAACCACTCAGCCGCTGAGCCAGTCTAGCCTCTTTGTCTGAATACAAAGGTGCGACAGACGCAACGGCCGAGTGGTTAATTAAAGTGTTGGACATTTCAACCGGAGGGTCTTCGGTTTGAACCCCAGTCACAGCACCTGGTGGGTATAAAGGGTGGAAAAAAAATTTTCCCGATCTTCCAGGTCAACAAGTGTTCAGACCTGATGGTGCCAGAACCCCTCCACCCCACCCCCCACCCCCTTTGTGTATATTATACGCATGCAGAAGATCAAATATCCATGTTAACTCTCTCCATACGAACGGCGAAAGAGACGACGTTAACAGCGTTTCATCCCAATTACCATCATCAAAATATCGCAAGCAGAAGGCTCTTATACTGAAGAGGTGAATGTTGACAAAGAATACCACAGTTCTGACGACGGAAGTTAAAGGTTGGGTCATTCAGACACCCACTGGACATCCGAGGGGTCTGTGTAGAGGAGAAGAGAGGACTGGCCGTACTGAGTGAGTTAAAGATCCCGTAATCCATGCCAGCATTCGGTGGGCTACATACCTGAACCTGAACAAGAACAAACCTGCCATGCATCCCCCAGAAAACGGAGTATGGCTGCCTACATGGCAGGGGTAAAAAAACAGACATACACATAAAAGCCCTCTCCTGATATACGAATGAATGTTAAGAGTTGCAGCCCACGAACGAAGAAGAGGAAGAAGATGATCAGCCACGAATCCTAACCACTGTGCCACACATTTCTATTTAATAAACTGTTACAAGAAAAAGGAGAACCGCTGGTACATACTGTATTGTGCCCCCCGATCCTAACCACTGTGCCACACATTTCTATTTAATAAACTGTTACAAGAAAAAGGAGAACCGCTGGTACATACTGTATTGTGCCCCCCCCCCCCCCCAGCCCCCCACCCCCCCCTCCCCCCGATAAAAAAAAAAGGTCGCTGTAGCTAAACACACAGGCAGGTAAGAAAGGTGAACATACCCAACTGAAAGTACTTCCCACCTCATCTACTGAACCGTTCTAATCCTTTCACTACCAGCGGTTTTCTATATTGCACCTTGTATGAAAAGGTCTACCGGGTCTAATAATGCGTTCGTTCAAAATCTTTCACATCTCACGTTATCAGAAAAAGGTCTATTATTGCATTCATTCAAAATCTTTCTTTCACGTCCCCCACCCCGTGGAAAAAAAAAGGGGTATAATAATGTAGTAGTCATTCACAATGTTTTGGAATCACGCCTTATGAGAAAAGGTTTAACACTGTATTCATTAGAAAACCTTGTATACCTCACCTTATGAGAAAAAGGTCTATTCTTGTATTCATTCAAGATCTTTCATATATCACCCTATGAGAAAAAAAAAGGCCTGATATCGCAGTTATTCACAATCTTTTAGAACCACATCTTAAGATGTAATAACGTATTCAAAAGTGTAATAACGGATTCATTCACAATCTTTTAGACTTATACCTTATGAGACGAAGGTTTAATAATGCATTCACACACAATCTTTTGTATCATGCTTTATGAAAAAAAAAAAAAAAAAATGTCTACCAGGCCAGTCAGTGAATTCCTTCAGAATCTTTTCAGTCTTCACCCAGAGTGGAGATCACTGAATGCTGACTACATCCCTCTTCTTCCCTGACTTGCCTTTATCAAATAAATAAAATATTATGATTTCAAAAGATGAAGAAGAAACTGTGCTTACAAGAAATATGAACTGTTTCCTTGCTTTACTAACTAAACTGTATTGGTGGACATACTGATTGAAACTTAATAATAATAAATGTGGTTTATTATTCTGATTCAGAGCAACCTGCAACTCTGTGTGTGTGTGTGTGGGTGGGTGGGTGTGTGGGTGGGTGGGTCTGTGTCTGTGTGTCTGTGTGTTCATGCTTGTGTATACCTGTGCATGTGCACACGTTTGTACACATGTAAGCGCGCGTGTGTGTGTGTGTGTGTGTGTGTGTGTACGCATGTAAATGTGTGTGTGTGTGTGTGTGTGTGTGTGTGTGTGTGTGTGTGTGTGAGTGTGTGCGTGCGTGCGTGCACGCGCACGCACCTCTCCTATCGTGTCTCTCTTTGAATTTGGGAACGTTAAAGCTAACATCCTTTTCCAGAATCTACATAAAACGACAAAAACCCGACACCCACCCCCATCCCCCAAACAGCAATTAACACACACACACACACACATACACACACACACACACACAAATCTAACGATTCGCATCTCTGAAACAGCCTCTGGAATCCAAGATCTCCACTTCCTAATGTCACTGAATACCAACAAACACATAACCAATCTTTTACCAGTACCACTTGAAGTCACACACACACACACACACGTTACTAACATCTCTCCTCCCCACCCCCACCCCCCCATTCAGATTCTAACTGTTCACTAAGAATAACACAGCCCCCACCCTATCCTGTACCACCCCCCCCCCTCCCTCACCTCTCCCCCACCCTCCCCCCTCCCCACCACCACTTCCCCGCCGCTCCCCCCCTCTGTGCCAAAACAGTCATTATACAGGTTTGGAACCCCTCCACAAAGACAGCCGCCAACCTGATTATTAAAAAAAAAAAAAAAAAAAAAAAAAAAAAAAATCACTAACTTCCCCCCCCCCCCCTTTCATTACACGTCAGGCATGAAATGGGCCGCGCCACTCCATAAATGATAGATACGCCTAGTTCACCACCACCACCACCACCACCATGAAAGGGGGGTGGGGTGAGGGGGTGGAGGTGGGGTGGGTGGGTGGGTGAGGGGGGCCAGGGGTATGGGAGAGGGGTGCGGTGGGTGTGGTGGGGTTGGGGAGGGAGGGGGTAGGAGGAACTGGCAACCTCCAACAATAAACCCCTGCTCAAGCTCACCATGGCCAGAAATTCATCACCCCCTCTCCCCTAGCCCCCCCTCCCCCTCCTCCCAACACACACAACACACACACACACACACACCCTCAAAGCCTCCCCCCTACACCAACCAAAGATTTTGACAAGCCATTCAACCTGTTTACACACACACACACACACACACACGTGCCCCCACCTATCACAGTCCCTTTCTTCATACCACTTCAAAGCAGGTTTACTTCAATCAGGGATCTACCTAACCCCCTCCCCCCCCCCCCAGCTCCAAACCCCAGCCCCTACACCCACTCCACTTTAAAAAAATAATAATAATAAAAAATCCTGTATCTAGGTGTGTGTGTGTGTGTGTGTGTGTGTGTGTGTGTGTTTGGCAGAGGGTGCCTGTCTTTCCCTTTGTATCAATGGTGAATTTTTTTTAAGGATTGTTTGCTTTGGTGTTCTTTTCTTCTCTCTCTCTCTCTCTCTCTTTTTCCTCATGTTCATTTTCTTTTCTTTTTTTTTTCTTTTTCTTTTTTTCCTCAAGGCCTGACTAAGCGCCTTGGGGTTTACTCTGCTGGTCAGGCATCTGCTTGGCAGACTGATGTGGTGTAGCGGATACGTGGATTTGTCCGAACGCAGTGGCAGTGACGCCTCCTTGAAACTACTGAAACTGAAAACTGAAACACTTTCTTTTCACGGCGAGTCATTGTGCTCGTTCATCCAGACTGTCTATGCAGTTATTTATATATATATACATATATATCTTGACAGTTCCTGCTCTCATGTCTCTTCTCTAGCTTAGTCTTTTTAGACGAGATGATAACCCAAGGCCCCACGTGCAGCAGGCACTTTGTTTGCTCTCGTAAAAGAACCCACGACAACGGAAGGGTTGTCCCTTGCGAAAATTCTACAGAAAAAAAAAACCCACTTTGATAGCACAACAAATTCATCCACTCGCAGAAAAAACAACAACAAGAAAGCAAGGCCTTCAAGATTCACTTGTGATACACTTTTTATGTATTGGGTATAATATCAAAATGTAATGTTTAAGATGAGAAAGATCAGTTTAAAGCAAATTAAGTCCCATAGCATTAATTACAGAGTAATTTCCCTTTTTTACTATCTGCACCAAAACGTTTGCAAAATAAATAAAACTTCCATGCTTAGCAAAATAAGTTCCTGTTTGAACAAAAAGTGATAAAAATGACTGCTCTTGTTGTTGGGTCAGAATATCAGATCAAAGTGGCAAGTTTAGAGAATACAAAAAATATAAATATAACAGTAAATGCAGTTTGCATATAATTAGGCTTCTTTTTTTATTTTTATTTTTTTTTGTGCCCATCCCAGAGGTGCAATATTGTTTTAAACAAGATGACTGGAAAGAACTGAATTTTTCCTATTTTTATGCCTAATTTGGTGTCAACTGACAGAAGTATTTGCAGAGAAAATGTCAATGTTAAAGTTTACCACGGACACACACACACACACACACACACACACACACAGACAACCGAACACCGGATTAAAACATAGACTCACTTTGTTTACACAAGTGAGTCAAAAAGGGAGGGTGGTTCTGCACTGTAGTGGAAAACATAGACTCACTTTGTTTACACAAGTGAGTCAAAAAGGGGGGTGGTTCAGCACTGTAGTGGAAAACATAGACTCACTTTGTTTACACAAGTGAGTCAAAAAGGGGAGGGTGGTTCTGCACTGTTGTGGCGCACTCTCCCCAGTGGGTTTGGGGGGTGGGGGGGGGGGAGAGCAGCCTGAAATTCTCACAGATAAGTCTGTTGTGACAAACAGCAATACAATACAACACAACACAATACAATACAATACAATACAGCCTGTCCAAACCAAGACTCTCCCGTGCCAGTTTTGCTGAGAAACGTGGCGAGAGACCACCAAACAATACAAGTTAAGTTCAACCTTTCGACTGTTGTGAGTGAGCGCAGGAAACTTTCTACCGTAGATAAGAAAACCCATTTATCATCTAGTGTCAGACTGGCAAGGGTCACTCATACTCATAGAAAGGCCTGACCAGCAAAGCATTTCCCAGCAGTGAATCACAGATCTAGACCAAAAAGAAAGAAAAAAAAGACACGAAATCCCAAAGGTCGAGTTTGTGCAAGTAACTTTATTGCTCAGAACGTTACAACTTTTTGGTGGCTTTTGCTTTTATAACCAGCACCGCTAGGTAATGGAACAGTTTCTTTTTGACATTTCCGGCAGTAATGTATTTATGGTGGGGTTTGTTTGGTTTCTTCACACACAAAAATGGTGTCTGCTAGGAAATAAACACTTGAAATGTTTTTGCAGCAGTGTTTTGGTCCAACACTCGGCTTATATCACAGATTGACATAAGTTTACATTTGGGCCAACAGCAAAGTGAGAGCTGTATTATCAATAGTTTCTCCAGTCAATGGGAAACCATTTACAGCTTAGTCTTTTGTGAAGGACTATGACTCTCAAACTAGGAGGCAAAATTGCACTGGCTCTTAGTGCTGCAGCCTTGTGGGCTAGTTGGCCTTTGAGAACCATCCCAACGCCAACTGTCCTAAAACCCTCTTGGCCGAGAGAGTGGGGATGTACTTGGGCAAGACACTCTCCACTATAATCAAATTCTAGCCCAAATAGTCGGAACAGCAGTTGCCTCCTCTGCTGTTCTGATGGTCATTGTCGAACACGACTGACTATCATAAATAAATTTGTGGTGGGTTGTTGTTTTTTTTATCACAAAAAAATGGTAACCGTTAGACAATGAACAGCCTTTTTAGACATTTTTTTTCTGCAATGTATTCATGGTTTTATCTTTTTCCATACACAAATTACGGTGTCTTTTTCATAATCATATTCTGCTGCAGTTCACAGGTTTCAAAATGCAACACGCATGTATTACTTTCTCTCCTTGTTCCCTGTTCAACTCTACACACTGCCTCCAGATGTCCTCACTAGGCCTGACCAGTCTATTGGATTGCACTGTGCTGTATTGTATGGTATGATATTGGACTGTACTGGACTGGGCTGCATTGCATTGTATGGTATGATATTGGACTGTACTGTATTGCATTGTATTGTATTATATTGGACTGAACTGGACTGGGCTGCATTGCATTGTATTGTATTATATTGGACTGTACTGTACTGTATTGCATTGTATTGTATTATATTGGACTGAACTGGACTGGGCTGCATTGCATTGTATTGTATTATATTGGACTGTACTGTACTGTATTGCATTGTATTGTATTATATTGGACTGAACTGGACTGGGCTGCATTGCATTGTATTGTATTATATTGGACTGTACTGTATTGTATTGCATTGTATTATATTGGACTGAACTGGACTGGGCTGCATTGCATTGTATTGTATTATATTGGACTGTACTGTACTGTATTGCATTGTATTGTATTATATTGGACTGAACTGGACTGGGCTGCATTGCATTGTATTGTATTATATTGGACTGTACTGTATTGTATTGCATTGTACTGTATTGTATGGTATTATATTGGACTGTACTGTACTGTACTGTGTTGCATTGTATTGTATTATATTGGACTGAACTGGACTGGGCTGCATTGCATTGTATTGTATTATATTGGACTGTACTGGACTGGGCTGCATTGCATTGTATTGTATTATATTGGACTGTACTGTACTGTACTGTGTTGCATTGTATTGTATTATTATTGGACTGGACTGGACTATACTGCATTGTATTGTATTATATTGGACTGTACTGTACTGTACTGTGTTGCATTGTATTGTATTATTATTGGACTGTACTGTACTGTACTGTGTTGCATTGTATTGTATTATTATTGGACTGGACTGGACTATATTGCATTGTATTGTATTATATTGGACTGTACTGTACTGTATTGTATTGCATTATACTGCATTGTATTGTATTATATTGGACTGTACTGTACTGTACTATATTGCATTGTATTGTATTATATTGCATTATACTGGACTGGACTGTATTGCATTGTATTATACTGTATTATATTGGACTGTACTCTACTGTATTGCATTGTACTGTATTGTGTGGTATTATACTGGACTGGACTGTACTGTACTGTACTGTATTGCATTGTACTGTATTGTACTGTACTGTTTTGCATTGTACTGCATTGTATTATAATGTGTTGCACTACATTGCATTGTACTGTATTGCATTGTATTGCATTGCATTGCATTGTATTGTACTGTACTCTATTTTACTGTATTGTACTGCATTGTATTATATTGTATTGAACTGTATTGTAATATATTGCACTGCGTTGTTTTGCATTGTTTTGCATTGCATAGTAGTGTAGTGTAGTGTAGTGTAGTGTAGTGCATTACTCCTTGTCAAAACAGTCATCTCTCCTTGAAATTCAGGCTGCTCTCCCCAAGGAGACCATGTCACTACAGTGCAGAGCCACCTTTTTTTTCTTTCTTTCTTTCTTTCTTTCTTTCTTTCTGTCTTCAAGCATATTTGTTTTGTTTTTTTCTTATCAAAGTGGATTTTCATACAGAATTTTGCCTTCTTTGCTACGCAAATCGCACACAAACATGAACAACGTCAACAAATGTAAAATATCAAAGATGCAGCTTCCTTACAAAAAAAAAGTTTTTTCGCTCCCTAATATTAAACAAAATGTTAGAAGCAATAGGTTTTTTTCTACTCTCCTTAAAATTTAGTCCTTTTATGAAAGCACTTTTTTTTTCTTTTTTTTTTTTGCCATGAAAACAATGTCAAAATCAGATTTGAAATTCATCTGTATAAATCAAACAAAATATCATCACAGTCTTGACTGCTTGCGCTTAGAACCATCACCAACCCACACCATGCATGCAATTTATCATATTGCACGTCACAACTATTATGGCAATCATATATTCACAAATCACTAACTCTTCATATCATATGCATCAAACATATCACAAAATGCTCATTATTAACGGCTTTTTTTTTTCTTTTCAAAACGTTTACATATTCTGTTCAGAATAAAAACTCCACCCAAATCTGTTGCAAAAAAAATAAAAATAAAAATAACGATGATGATAAAAAAATTCAGTGCTGTTGAAAAATGTAGACCAAAGGCATTTTCACTACAATTCAAATCCATTATCAACAGGGTTGATGGATATCTTACTATCTGTGTGATGTTACAGGTAGTGCCTTATCAAATAATAATAATAATAATAACAATGGACATTTGTTGAGCGCTTTCCTCCCTTCAAGAGAGCTCAAAGCACTTTACAATAAACATCAAACACACACACACACACACACACACGTGCACGCAATAACTCACAAAAGAAAGAAGAAGAAAAATAATGATACAGATTCAGAGACTACGCGTATTACGTAATTACACACACACACACACACACAACGAAAGATAGAGTTTGCATTGCTTATAACTGAAAAGGTATGGAAGGTCTATGGAGAGGCATTTTCAAAAAGATGTATTTTCAGACCAGTTTTAACGATTGAAATGAGGGAGAGTGGCAAAGATCGTGAGGTCAACTGTTCCAGACAGATGGAGCTGAATAAGAAAAGGAAGAATCACCGAAGGATCGGGTTTTAAACACGGGGAGCAAACAGCCGCCGTGAATCGGGGAAGATGATCTGAGTTGTCGACGGGGTGTGTAGGTTTGAATCAATTCTCTCAGATAAACCATTCTTGCCAGTGTGGGGGGGTCACACAGTGACAGTGGTGCATTAAACCCAACACCTTTTCGTTCGGCTGGCACAATATCACGTCAGACAATCAGTGCAATGCTAAAGTGAAGAAACACAGAGAGAAAAGAACAACAACAAAAAAACCTATCTGGGTTTTTGTTCCCCTGTAAACATACGTAATTTTCTATGATTATACCCTGTGAATAAACTGAAGAACAGTCACACACACACACTCTCTCTCTCTCTAATGTGGTCGAAGATGAAAACCATTTTATAAACAACCTATCTGGGTTTTTGTTCCCCTGTAAACATACATAATTTTCTATGATTATACCCTGTGAATAAACTGAAGAGCAGTCTCTCTCTCTCTCTCTCTCTCTAATGTGGTCGAAGATGAAAACAATTTTATAAACAACCTATCTGGGTTTTTGTTCCCCTGTAAACATACGTAATTTTCTATGATTATACCCTGTGAATAAACTGAAGAGCAGTCTCTCTCTCTCTCTCTCTCTCTCTCTCTCTCTCTCTAATGTGGTCGAAGATGAAAACAATTTTATAAACAACCTATCTGGGTTTTTGTTCCCCTGTAAACATACGTAATTTTCTATGATTATACCCTGTGAATAAACTGAAGAACAGTCACACACACACACTCTCTCTCTCTCTAATGTGGTCGAAGATGAAAACCATTTTATAAACAACTGTGTCCTTTACAATAACCTGCGGCAAAAACATCTGAACTCTGAAGGTCAATCGTATGTTCACTTGCTGAAGAATGG
Source organism: Babylonia areolata (assembly GCF_041734735.1). Classification (NCBI taxonomy): domain Eukaryota; kingdom Metazoa; phylum Mollusca; class Gastropoda; order Neogastropoda; family Buccinidae; genus Babylonia; species Babylonia areolata. Next base: position 5,280,649 of record NC_134888.1, on the reverse strand, counting down.
CTCTGTTTACAGTATTCGTAAACTCTTGTGTTTATATATTTAATGCCCTGAAGATAAGACAGGAATTCTGTGACAACAATGATGAAAGTTAGAATTAATTTACTATGCACAAGAAGCACTTTTGTTCTACAGGTTTAAGTTAGTACGTATTTTACATTTTGTTGTCGCTGCGTGATCACCAAATTGTGTACTTTTGACCTCTTTCTAGGGGCCAGAGGCCTGGGGATTAAAGTTTTTGTTCTTGTTCTACCTACAGATCCACACATTCAAAAAAAAAAAAAAAATTAAATTAAATTAAAAGCAAGGCATGAATAGATTAGAATGGTGTGTAACAATTACAACAACAGCAACCCTCCTCCCCCCACCAACCCCCACACACACACCCTCCCCACACCCTCCACCCCACCCCTCCCTTCACCATCATTGCCAAAACAAGACAGAAAGTTTTGCACCTTTTCTTTTTCGTATTGCTAATTGCAAAAAAAAAAAAAAAAAAAAAAAAAAAAAAAAAAGTTGTGTAGTTAGTTACTGCACTTCACGAATGCTGTATGCAGCAAGTTACCCAGACGCTGACCCTCCTTCAAGTATAATCGATCTCAGAGCATGAGCATAGCAGACACAGCGCCAAGAAGCTAAGAAACATGAAAGAGTACAATACTGCCTGAAACACCTTCATTTGCTTTGTTGCCGTTGTTGTTTGTTTCTTTGTTTGTTTCTTTGTTTGTTCACTTGCTTCTTCCTTGCTCGTCTGCTTCACTGCTCGTTAACCTGCACACTGGCTCACTTGCCTTGTGGCTGTTTGTTCACTTGCTTCTTCTTTGCTCGTCTGCTTCATTGCTCGTTAACCTGCACACTGGCTCACTTGCCTTGTGGCTGTTTGTTCACTTGCTTCTTCTTTGCTCATCTGCTTCATTGCTCGTTAACCTGCACACTGGCTCACTTGCCTTGTGGCTGTTTGTTCACTTGCTTCTTCTTTGCTCATCTGCTTCACTGCTCGTTAACCTGCACACTGGCTCACTTGCCTTGTGGCTGTTTGTTCACTTGCTTCTTCTTTGCTCGTCTGCTTCATTGCTCGTTAACCTGCACACTGGCTCACTTGCCTTGTGGCTGTTTGTTCACTTGCTCAGTTTGCGTGAGGACATCGGATTCCATTCTCAAGCACTTGTCAGACGCAAGTGTGGAATAAGTAAAAAAAATAAATAAATAAATAAATAAAAATAAAAGATTCCAGCACCACATGGACCCAAGTCGCGAATCAATTTGAGGACAAAACCTTCTTCTTCTTCTTCTTCTTCTTCTGCGTTCGTGGTCTGCAACTCCCACGTTCACTCGTATGCACAAGAGTGGGATTTTACGTGTATGACCGTTTTTACCCCGCCATGTAGGCAGCCATACTCCGCTTTCGGGGGTATGCATGCTGGGTATGTTCTTGTTTCCATAACCCACCGAATGCTGACATGGATTACAGGATCTTTAACGTGCGTATTTGATCTTCTGCTTGCATATACACATGAAGGGGGTTCAGGCACTAGCAGGTCTGCACATATGTTGACCTGGGAGATCAGAAAAATCTCCACCCTTTACCCACCAGGCGCCGTCACCGTGATTCGAACCCGGGACCCTCAGATTGAAAGTCCAACGCTTTAACCACTCGGCTATTGCGCCCATCGAACAAAACGTTCATTTCGACCCAAGTCTTGAATCAATTTGAGGACAAAACGTTCAGTTCATAAAATAGGTCAACATCAGGAAAGAAGAGGGGGGGAAAATATATTTATATCTCTCTCTCAACATGAAGCAGTACCGTGGGGAGAACTGAGAAACTGCGACTGTCAAAAAAAAAAAAAGAGTCACCACAACGCCAACCTCTCCCTTGTATTCTTCTGCTTCCTCCGTGTTTGGGGACTGCAGTTTCCACACTTAAGCCTCGACTATAAAGGAAATTTTCTATCTAAAAATTACGTTTAAGTATGATACTTACCGTGACCCACTAGTGCAAACTCCGGCAAGGGGTCTGACATTCCTGTCCTGTGCAAACTACTATCCGCCTATGCGGAGAAAACGAAAGTAGCTACGGCTGATAACCTCCCGGAAGTAGGTAACCTCCCCTTTAGCGCGCTCTTTTTCCGGCAGCCATCTTGACTCCTGTTCCTGTGCTCTTCATACGGCTAAGTTTTTTTTTTGTATTTTCTGTCTGTCTGTTGAGTCTCTGGCGTTCTTGTTTTTTGTCAAATTTTGTCTTCACCCAGGTCACATAATTATATGGTTCGATTGGGAGACTGGGCAAAAATTAAGGTGCGGTCGCAATCGATTTGCAGACACTCTGGGCCCTCTATTTCTGCCCCTCTCAACAACGCCAACCCGCCGCCCCCTCCACTTCCTTCACTCCCTCTGGTCGACTCCAGACCTCCACCAGCTTTTACCTGTGTGACTATTTTCACCCTGTGGTTTAGACAACCATACTCCATCCCGAGGGGGATTCGCCAGCTACGATCCACCATTATCAACACATGCCATGCACTTTTGATTCCTTGTTCGTTCTCTAATTCAACATCTTTCACACTCTGAACAATATCATACACTTACATTTGTTCTACTTCGAATGTGAGCTGGTCTCAATTCTGGAAAAAAAAAAAAAAAAACGGGAGTGTGTAGTGGAATGGAATATAGGAGGTGTATATTTTGGTGAATACACATACAAATAACCTGTTGGCACTCTAACGTCCGCATCTGAAGCAGCTGCAGAAGCTGAAAAGTAAAAGAACCGCGCCCTTTGCCAGGCCCACAATAAATGGCAGCAGTTCAATCCACAGCAGAAAGCGAAAACAACACGGACTGCTGTCAACAGAGTGGATCTGGCAGTCAGTGACGACATGAATGAATAAGTTTCAGTTTCAGTTTCACTTTCTCAAGGAGGCGTCACTGCGTTCGGACAAATCCATACACGCTACACCACATCTGTTGAGCAGATGCCTGACCAGCAGCATAACCCAACGCGCTTAGTCAGGCCTTGAGTGCATGCTTACATATTTGTGTACCTATGAAAGTGGATTTCATTTTACGTAATTTCGCCAGAGGACAACACTCTCGTTGCCATGGGTTCTTTTTCAGTGCGCCAAGTGCGTGCTGCACACGGGACCTCGGTTTATCGTCTCATCCGAAAGACTAGACGCTCAGTTTGATTTTCCAGTCAAACTTAGGAGAAAGGGCGAGAGCGGGATTCGAACCCACACCCTCACGGACTCTCTGTATTGGCAGCTGAGCGTCTTAACCATTCTGCCACCTTCCTCCTATGCATGAATAAATGAATATATACTTCCACGTCTGTGTTTCCATTCACAGTACCCTTATTATATAAAGCAGACAATAAATGGTGTGGGTTTTTTTTCCAGAAATTAACTGGGTTTGGTTGATACATAATATATGGATACTTATACAGCACCAATCCTTGGTCAGAGACCAAGATCGAAGAGCTTCAAAAAATATTTAAACAACAGGCTGCCTACCCTTCTCTCTGTCTCTGTCTCTCTGTCTGTCTCTGTTTCACTCTGTTTCTCCCTCCCCATCTCTCTAACACATGATATATGCATGCAATATTTTCAATACATTTTTCACGACTTTATTCTTCTTTTTAGAGGTGTGGGGGGTGCAGGAGGGTCAAAGGGCTGGTGGCAATAAAGTGGTAATGCTTACTCCACTACCCTCAAATTGGTTTTGTTATCCCCCCCCCCCCACCTAACCCTCCACCCACCCACCCCCCGGACCCCTCCTCACCCCCCCCTCTCCCTGACCCATCGCCCCCCCCCCCACATCACACACCCCCACCCAATGCACTTTTCTCTCCCACCCTACGACTCCCCAAACCCCTTCCTCTCCCCCTCACCAGCACGCACGTTACGTCACCAGGCGTCCGACTGATAGAGAGGGCGAGGAACATACAACACCTTCCTCTTCTTCCCCCTCCTGCGCTGGGACCGCCTCGGCCACAACACCTCCGGGTAGGGCTCCGGGATGGAGGGGGGCAGGTAGGAGGGTAGGGGTTGGGGATCATCATCCCCCGGGGGGAGGTACAGTGGGGGGAAGTAGGTGTAATAGCCGCTGTCGGCCACGGGGCTGAACACCTGGTGGTAGGTGTCGTAGCGCAGTGGGGTGTACAGGTCGTACTTGTGGCCCCAGTAGCGCCGTGTCATCTTACCCTCGGGGGTGGGCATGCGGTGCAGCGCCAGACGTTTCTCCCTCAGCCGCTCCTGGGCCGCCTGCAGGCGCTGCTTCTCCGCCATCAGCTGCCTGCGTGGAGCAAAGGCGGCACAGCGGTTAAGACCCTTATCTGCCATCGCAGTGTCCGTGAGGGTCTGGGTTCGAATCCCAGTCTCGCGCTTTCTTTTTTTTTTTTTGGCATGTTTGACTGGAAAATCAAACTAAGCAAGGCGGCAAAACGGCTAGGACGCTTATCTGCCAACACAGTGTCTGTGAGGGCCTAGGTTTGAATCCCAGTCTCTTGACGGGCGCAATAGCCGAGTGGTTAAAGCGGTGGACTTTCAATCTGAGGGTCCCGGATTCGAATCACGGTGACGGCGCCTGGTGGGTAAAGGGTGGAGATTTTTACGATCTCCCAGGTCAACATATGTGCAGACCTGCTAGTGCCTGAACCCCCTTCGTGTGTAAATGCATGCAGAAGATCAAATACGCACGTTAAAGATCCTGTAATCCATGTCAGCGTTCGGTGGGTTACGGAAACAAGAACATACCCAGCATGCACACCCCCGAAAGCGGAGTACGGCTGCCTACATGGCGGGGTTAAAAACGGTCATGCACGTAAAAGCCCACTCGTGTACATGTGAGTGAACGTGGGAGTTGCAGCCCACTAACGCAGAAGAAGAACAATCCCAGTCTCGCCCCTTCTTGCATGTTTGACTGGAAAACAAACTCAGCAAGACGGCAGACAGCAAAGACGCTTATCTGCCTGTACGGTGTGTCCGTAAAGGGTCTGGGACCCTTCACCGTTCAAACCCCAGTCTCACCCTCTCTTCAGTTTCAGTTTCAGTTTCAGTAGCTCAAGGAGGCGTCACTGCGTTCGGACAAATCCACACACGCTACACCACATCTGCCAAGCAGATGCCTGACCAGCAGCGTACCCCAACGCGCTTAGTCAGGCCTTGAGAGAAAAAAAAAAGGTGAATAAATAATAGATAAGCTTACATAAATAAATAAATAATAATTATAATATAAAAATGGTAATAATAATAATAATAATAATAATAATAATAATAATAAATAAATAAATAAGACAACAATGATGATAAATAAGCAAATAAATGTAAAACATGAAGACACACATTCACACTCTCTTCAAAGTGGAGAATCAAACGAACCACCTAGTCATTCGGATGAGATGATAAACCAAGGCACTGTGTGTGCAGCACGCACTAGGCGCCCTGAAAAAAAAAAAAACAACGAAAAAAGAACCCAAGGTAACAAAAGTACAAGAAATCCACTGTAATAGGTGCACAAATATATGTACACATGTACTCTTTGCCTGGGTTTCACACAGAGAAAAACACACACATGCAAACACACAAACACGCACTCTCAAATGCATGCACATGTGACCACACACATGTAAACAGCACACACATACACACACTATACATACACATGAAAAAAAACACACACACACACACACAACACAGTGTGGAGTGATGGCCTAGAGGTAACGCGTCCGCCTAGGAAGCGAGAGAATCTGAGGGCGCTGGTTCGAATCACGGCTCAGCCGCCGATATTTTCTCCCCCTCCACTAGACCTTGAGTGGTGGTCTGGACGCTAGTCATTCGGATGAGACGATAAACCGAGGTCCCGTGTGCAGCATGCACTTAGCGCACGTAAAAGAACCCACGGCAATAAAAGGGTTGTTCCTGGCAAAATTCTGTAGAAAAATCGACTTCGACAGGAAAAACAAATAAAACTGCACGCAGGAAAAAATACAAAAAAATGGGTGGCGCTGTAGTGTAGCGATGCGCTCTCCCTGGGGAGAGCAGCCCGAATTTCACACAGAGAAATCTGTTGTGATAAAAAGGAATACAAAATACAAAAATACAAAATACAAACACACACACACACAAACACACAAACAAACAAACACAAACACACCCACACACACACACCATCACACAAACACACTCACGTATTAACATCAAACACCCAGCGATGCCAACATACTTGTACTGTAGAGCTTTCTCGTGCTGCTGCGTGGAGAACTCTTTGGTCCGCCGTGTGATCACGTCAGAGACCAGCTGAGTTGGGGAGGGGCTAGCCACAGGACCTGCAACAAGAATAGCAACACGCTGCAACCTGCAGACACAGCAACAGCCAAAACCAACCAACACTGTATTTTTGCAACAGCAGCACTGTATTTGCAACACAACCAAAACAACATTGCATTTAACAGAAGCCAAAGCCAACACTGTGTTTGCTACAGCCAAAAGCAACACTATATTTAGCAACAGCCAAAGCCAACACTGTGTTTGCTACAGCCAAAAGCAACACTATATTTAGCAACAGCCAAAAGCAACACTGTATTTGCAACAGCCAAAACAACATTGCATTTAGCAACAGCCAAAACCAACACTGTATTTGCAACAGCCAAAACAACACTGCATTTAACAACAGCCACAATCAACACTGTATTTGCAACAGCCAAAACTAACACTGTATTTAGCAACAGCCAAAACTAACACTGTATTTAGCAACAGTCAACTAACACTGTATCTGCAACAGCCAAAACAACACTCAGCCAAAACAACACTACACATAGCAACAGCCAAAACAACACTGTACACAGCAACAACCAAAACACTATACATAGCAACAGCCAAAACAACACTGTACACAGCAACAGCCAAAAAAACACTGTACACACAACAACAAACAAAACAACACTGTACACAGCAACAGCCAAAACAACACTGTACACAGCAACAGCCAAAACAACACTGTACACAGCAACAACCAAAACAACACTACACATAGCAACAGCCAAAACAACACTGCACACAGCAACAGCCAAAACAACAGTATACACAGCAACAGCCAAAACAACACTGTACACAGCAACAGCCAAAACAACACTACACATAGCAACAGCCAAAACAACACTGTACACAGCAACAGCCAAAACAACACTGTACACAGCAACAGCCAAAACAACACTGTACACAGCAACAGCCAAAACAACACTGTATTTGCAACAACCAAAACAACACTATACATAGCAACAGCCAAAACAACACTGTACACAGCAACAGCCAAAACAACACTGTACACAGCAACAGCCAAAACAACACTATACATAGCAACAGCCAAAAACAACACTGTACACAGCAAGCACAACACTGTACACAGCAAGCACAACACTGTACACAGCAACAGCCAAAACAACACTAAACATAGCAACAGCCAAAACAACACTATACATAGCAACAGCCAAAACAATACTGTACACAGCAACAGCCAAAACAACACTGTACACAGCAACAGCCAAAACAACACTGTATTTGCAACAACCAAAACAACACTATACATAGCAACAGCCAAAACAACACTATACATAGCAACAGCCAAAACAACACTGTGCTGGCAACAGCCAAAACAACACTATACAAAGCAACAGCCGAAACAACACTATACAAAGCAACAGCTAAAACAACACTGCACATAGCAACAACCAAACAACACTGTACACAGCAACAACCCAAACAACACTGTATTTGCAAGAGCCAAAACAACACTATACATAAATTACATTGCAACACCCAAAACAATACTGCACACAGCAACACAACCAAAGCAACACTGTACTTGCAACAGCCAAAACAACACTATACACTGCGACAGCCAAAACACACACATTCCCACGAAAACAAATTTACCCACACAAAAACAACAACATTAATAACAACAACAGCATCAACGTCCACAACAAAATAAGGAAAATTCAGATCCATTACGCCATTATAAGAAGAAAAAAAAAAGAGAGGCAAGGCCTTCAAGACTCACTTGTGATACACTTTAAAAAATTAATAAATCTAATCGTTAAAATGTGTTCTGTATTTGTAAGCCCTGTACACTGAGAGTAAAACACACAAGCTTTTTATGTATTGAGTATAATTTCAAAATGTAATGTTTAAGATGAGAAAGATCAGTTTAAAGCAAATTAAGTCCCCTAGCATTAATTACAGAGTAATTTCCCTTCTTTACCTCTGCACCAAAACGTTTGCAAAATAAATAAAACTTCCATGCTTAGCAAAAGAAATTCCTGTTTGAACAAAAAATGATAATAATGACTGCTCTTGTTGTTGGGTCAGAATATCAGATCAAAGTGCCGAGTTTAGAGAATACAAAAAATATATAAATATAACAGTAAATGCAGTTTGCAGATATTTAGGCTTCTTTTTTCTTTTTCTTTTTTTCTTTTTTTTTTTTTTTTTGCCCATCCCAGAGGTGCAATATTGTTTTAAACAAGATGACTGGAAAAGAACTGAATTTTTCCTATTTTTATGACTAAGTTGGTGTCAACTGACAAAGTATTTGCAGAGAAAATGTCAATGTTAAAGTTTACCACGGACACACACACACACAGAGACACACACACAGACAACCGAACACCGGGTTAAAACACAGACTCACTTTGTTTACACAAGTGAGTCAATAAGGAAAATTCAGATCCATTACGCCATTACGAGAAGAAGAAAAAAAAAGCACCACAAGAAGAAAGATGGGTCAGCGACTAGTTACTCAATGATACACAAACATAACATGTATTGTGTCACTCATGATGCTT
>NC_134888.1:5254313-5266813 GCF_041734735.1 Babylonia areolata | reverse complement strand
CGAAATATAAATTTAATAGAATGGACTGCTCCCTCCTGTGGCTTGAGGCGAGCCTGTGGCGTGCGCGGCAGCCATTATACTCCCCAACTTCAGTGAGCGAGTAAGCCGAAAGTGCATCATGCCGTGTTGATAAGCACTGTTACAGGCCCCGCATCAGCAACAAACCCTTGAAAAGAAATTTTGAGTTTAATTTCAATCAAACTGTAAACCGTAAGTATTACACACGCTGCATATGGTTCATAATGAGGTATCTTGAAATCCTAAGAAAACAGCCGCTGGTTCGAAACCTTAATTTCAAAGGTTAAAGGTCCTACATCGTTTTAAGGCCATCAGAACAGTCAAATCAAATTCAGTGTGTTTTGAGCTCGGGCGCGGCGGCCGGCATAGGATTGCTGACTGGAACCAAGTCCTCTCCGTTATCATTAATCTTCCCTGACCGAAGCCAGGTACCAGTTCACACCTGGGTGGAGCCGGTGAGGAAAATCGGAGTTAAGTGCCTTTCCTGGAGAGTGTAGGCCTCTCGTTGTTGTTGTGTTACCAGCAAGCCTGTCAGCTCGCTCATTTCCCTTAACACCTGCATGTCCCGGGCAGTATGACCATGTAAGGTTTTGAATCTGAAAGTTGCACATTGCCTAATGCCACTCTGGGCTTCCCATTCCACTTTCAATTTTCTGTATGAGGTTCATTGAGTCCGTTAGAATCATGGCATGTTGGTTTCCAGGCATATGGATAGAGGACAGCCACTGGAGAGCATCAGTGTGTCACAGCTTCCATCATTAGGCTGGAGGTTGTGACTTCAATGTAGGCAGCATTCTCTTCCTTAATTGTTTTTCCATTTTGTTTCGCAGTGAATCCCCATCCGAACTGGTCTTTGGTGATTGAGCCATCTGTGTATATGATGGTGTCCTCTTCTTTACTGTTTTCTTCTGTGAGTAGCTTCACATCTGCATCAGTTTTGCCCTCTGGCCATTCCGGACAATGTCTTCCTAGACTCGGGTGAAATGGCTGTGTTGAATAGATGATTGAGGTTCACGGGATTTTCCTCCCATTCTTTTGTTTCTTTCAGGTCTTGTAGTCGGCATACTAGCTGGATTGTGTCTTCTGCTTGCCCAGTCCATGATCTTCCTCGTCCTGGACGGCTGCCTTTTGGCGACACCGCCAGCAAAAAACGAATTATATCTTCACTGTGAACTGTGCTCAAATTTGCATTCACTGAAATTTTTGCATTCACCAACACTGTGCCTTTATTGTTGTCTTATGTATTTAATAATTTATTTATTTATTTATTTTATTTTTTTTTCAACACTACTACCTTTTTTATATCATGATTATTATTTATTTATTTATTTATTTATGTAAGCTTATCTTCTTTTTTTCTTCTTTTTTTTTTCTCAAGGCCTGACTAAGCGCGTTGGGTTACGCTGCTGGTCAGGCATCTGCTTGGCAGATGTGGTGTAGCGTATATGGATTTGTCCGAACGCAGTGACGCCTCCTTGAGCTACTGAAACTGAAACTGTGCCTTTACTCTGTAGAAGAAAAGGAAGAAGACAATTAAGAAGGATGGTGAAAACGAGGAAGAAGAGAGAGAGGATAGAGAGATAAATCACTGAAGAATGTATCTGACGACGAGCTGAATGATGATTAGGAGAAGGAGAGAGAAAAGAAAGATTCAGAGACAGATTTCGAGGGTCCGACGAAGAAGGGGGGAAAAGAAATAAACAGGTAAAAAAATGACAGAAAAAGAAACTGAAATCAGATAAAGAAAACAACAGCCAAGGTCATGGTGATTTATGGGGATTTAGCCCCCCCCCCCCACCCCCTTCCTCCACACCCGTTTCAACGAAAGGGAGGAAACCAACGAGCGTCACTTTAGCATATTTTACGATAGCCTCCCCTATGTGCGCTTCCGCTGGGCATAGACATTAGAATTCTAGTGTCTATGCCGGCTGGGCAATTGATCCTCCCTCTCGATCTCTCCCCAACACACACACACACACACACACACACACACACACACACACACACACGTACACACACACACACACACACACACACACACGTACACACACACACACACACACACACACACACACACACACACACACACACACACATACGCACACCGCAGTGACCCACCTTTGATTTTTGCCCTCCCCTCCACCAACTGGACCTTGAGTGGTGGTCTCGGTGCAAGCTTTTCAGATGAGACGATAAACATTAAAATGTCCATGCTGCATGCTTTGGTACCACGCCAAAAAGAAATCAGAAAATTCACGACAACTAAAGGCCTGGACAGTTATCCCTGTCTCTAGAAAATACACATTCATCCAAAAAACATTCATCTTGTCTTTCTCCTTATCAAAACACCCACCCCACATTTTACACATACACTCGCACATAAACATAACAGCCATGTTTGTGGGGGTAATAATATGCACTGGACATATATATATATATATATATATATATATATATATATACACACACTTGTACTGGATTTACGCGTGTACTGTAAGGTGTGATACATTATCAGTGTCAAAAGCTGTACATTTTTCACTGACCGTAAAAAGCTAAATATTGCGGCACCTGTCCAAATCATAGTTGCATCTCAGTGTGTGTGTGTGTGTGTGTGTGTGCGTGTGTGTGATGTCACAGGCGAGGTGTGCATATAATCATCATAGCGTTTTTGTGATGGTCAGCGGTGTCACAGTGTGTGTATATATATATATATATGTGTGTGTGTGTGTGTGTGTGTGTGATGTCACAGCCGAGGTGTGCATATAATCATGATATCATAGCGTTTTGTGATGGTCAGCGGTGTCACAGTGGGTGTATATATATATATATATATATATATATATATATATGTTGTTTTTTTTGGTTTTTTTTAAGTGTGTGTGTGTGTGTGTGTGCGCGTGCGTGCGGTGTGTGTGTGTGTGTGTGCGGTGTGTGAATTACTTCACGTGATTAACCACGATCGTCAGGGGAGCCAGCTAAATAGGGGGAGTAATAATGTTTACAAAAACGCAAATTTTTTTTTTAAAGGGTCAGTTCCCTTGATTCCGCATGTAGGTCGAAATCGTGTGTGTGTGTGTGTGCCGTGTGCACTCTGTTTGTGTGGGTCAGCTGAGTGTGTGTGGTATTACTGAATGTGCGCGTGCGCCGTGCCAGTGTGTGTGTGTGTGTGTTGAGTTGTGTGTGTGTGTGTTTTGTGTGTGTGTGTGTGTGTGTGTGTGTGTGTGTGTGACAGTGTGTGTCCTGGGGGTAGACTGATGCCGTGCGGGAAACATTTAAAGTATCAAGAAAAACACGTCAGATATATTCAAAAGTAAAAATCCACTAAATATAGCAAAAAAACTATAACAATATAATATTTTTTAAATCAGCATTCAACGACACACCTGTCTGGAATCTGCACATCTGTGACATCAGTGGGCAATGGCTCGCAGGGAAACTGACATCTGATATCTACCTTTAGTTTGAGCCAGCCCATTCCGTCATTAGTGCAGAACTGAGACGGTCTAGAACCGGGTGCCATATTGAGGGGGGCCGGGTCGGTGGAGGGGTGGGGGTGGCCGCCCTGGGGACGCGGCGACCTAAATTAAGTCAGACTGGATGTCAGTCGAACCGTCACCGTGAGAGGTGGCAGAATGGTTTAGGCGTTTACTAGTGCTAGTCTGCCGGCGGCCGGTGCAACGGTGTCCCGATGGGGGGTCTGGGTTCTGCCCGGTGATTCCCGATCTCACTTGAACTGAGGTCAGTTCAAGTTGAAGTTTGACTCAGTGAAAAACGACAGTACTGCAGCCGGCGGAGAACTAAGCTTCTGAACATTTGTTCGGATGATACGATGAACCGAGACCGGCTGTGTGCAACTGACGCTCCGCGGTGCACCGGCTGAAACTGATTCAGCTGAAGAACCCATGCCACTGGCAAAATCAGTTCTCTAGAAGAAACCCACTCGGCCCAGTCAACGAAGCCGGTCTGCCGGAAAGGCGCTTTAGGTCAAGTCAGTCGACCCGGGACTGACGTGACAGTCAGTGCAGTGCATGCTCACTCATGGCCAGTGTCAGGCACCCAGGCTACCCAACAGATGTAGTGTAGCGTTTAAGGATTTGTTCGAACGTAGTAGTGATGCCTCCTTGACCGAGAAGCTGAAACCGAAAACGTGACTGAAACCTCAGTCAGTGGACTGATGTTTAAGTTAACACTCAGCATTGTGACGGTCACTGGCACCGGCCGCCGGGGCTGAGAGTGACTGATGCCGCCTGACTGAGCTGACGACTCGGCTACTGCGCGGCTCCGGATTGTTTGAGGATCGGTCAAAACCGCCGGAATAGTTTTCAAGTTCAAGGTGACGCGCCGCTGTAAAACGTACTAGTACGCCGAGGCGGCTGACAACTTGAACTGACGACCAGAAGAATTTTGATAGTTCATGGAAATGACATCAGTAGTTGGTCAGCTCTAAAAGGTGGAAAATACCATGCATAACGAGAACTATTATACTCCCGATAAAAGTGATAGTGATAATGATAATCAAAATATCGTAAATACAATGTAAAACAACAATATCACACTCTTAATAATGCTAAAAATGATAATGAGGACCATGATAAATGACATAATGATGGGGTGATATGTTGATGTATGAATTAACCATTTATTCCCCTTATTCATGTTTTGTTTCCTTCCTTATGTCGATTTAATATTGATGCTCTTTAACACATATACCTGGGCTTACTTCCTGCCTGTATATTTACAGACTTTACGTTCGCTGCAGCAAAATTTAGATGAGCTCATTCTGGGATTGGGGATTCTCTGAAGTCACTTCCTGCGAACTGTTTCTACAGAGCATGCGCATTAAGCATGTCCAAGTTGTAAGATGGCCGCTTCTTATGGAGCGGGCGGCCAAAGCCCCCCAGTGATAGGACGGCCAGTCGATCGTGTGTTTGAAGACGCACAGTTTACAGGAGAAGTGAACTTAAGTGGCAGAAAGTTGAAGGATTATCCCAAGATATGCACCAAATATGATCTCGCGGACACGATACATACCGGTAAGTTCTTCATCATTTTTGTTTTGGTTGCGACTCCGTGCGGAAGAAACCGACTGTGTTCTGTTTTGTCCTGTCCGTTGAGCTACCTTAGCTCAAGTCTTACAGAATTTTTGTACCTCAGTGAAAATAAACGGGAGCATGAAGACGACCGTCTGTTAACTTTGATTGGTTATATTTCTATTTTCTGTCGACTGATGCCAGTTTCACGAAACGGTCCATTATCGCGGATCGATTTTGGTTTGACACAATTTCAGCGATGTTTTGACACCAGTCTGCTGCTGAATCACAGTCTGACAGCGAGAATCTGCAAAAGCAACCCCCCTTCTCTTATTGATTAAAACGTGTCACATTATGTTATGACAACAGATTTTGATTTTCATAGAATCCTTTGATATAAGATATAGCAGGTCTGAAATTTCAGTGAGAGGGGAAAAAAGGAAAGAAAACGCATGCGATTTCACAAGCGAAAAAAGAAAAGTAAGGTGGAATGTTTTGCAAAGAGAAAGGAGAAAAATTGGTCAGTTTTGTTTTTGTTTTGTGTTTTGAATTTTTAACAACAAAAATCTGCCATGACAGTTAATCTATGATATATGTGAATAGGCCTAATCTAGTTCACTGTTTAGGCTAATTATTAAACAAAAGGTTTGTGAATTTGATGAAGGTGGTATTGACTATTAATGCATCATCTCTAAGGCCTGATCAGTGTGTTGGGTTTATGTCAAGGTCAGGTATCTGCTCCTTGCTTTTCTTCCAACGCACATGTGGTGTCTCATGTATAATGTCTGGATCAGTCCACATGCTTTGACACCTCTCTGAAACTGAAACTAGTGTTGATGCTTAATTTACGATAAAGCTGTTGCTAATAAAACCTATAAGAACAATATGGCAGTTGCCGATACTAGATCTGGTCTTCATGTGCCTGTTTATTCAAATATTGATCACATTACACTGACTACAGTAAAGTATTCATAATCATATTCAGCATTGTTGTCAGTTGTACACTGAAGTGTTGTTCATTGTTACTAAAAAAGCAAAAACAAAACAAAACAAACATGAAACAAACATTAATTGTCATAACAATGAATTAATGATAAACTGATCATAATTTAATTATGATGTAATAATATTACTGGTAATAATAATGATACTGATATCAATAGCACCAAGTGACTGCAAAATAAACAAAGTTGATTTTCTCAGAGTTTTCTTTTATTTGGTTTAAGACTCTCTCTGATACACTCACTGTAGTGTATGCATACACACACATACACACACACACACACACACACACACACACACACACAACCACACACACAGTGACACACACACACACACACACACACACACACACACACACACACACACACACACACACAGAGTGACACACACACATAATATCACTTACAGTGAAAAGACGTAAAACTGAAGAACGAACGGACACACACATACACACTAACACACACACACACACACATTAAATAGAGTCAAGTCTCACACACACAACATGCACTCAGATTGATCAGCAGACTGAATGACAAACAGGCAGACAGGCAGATGCACTGGAGCATGTGATGTATGCACACATGCATGTAACATACTAATTGCTATTATAGTAGAAAATCAGAATGTATAAACTATGTATGTATATATATATATATATATATATATATATATATATATATATATATATATGCACTTGCTGTACAGTATATCAAACTTATTCAAAGGCAGATGTATCTAGATAAAACATGCACGGAGCATTTATACTTGTGTATTTGTTCAGACAACCAGACATAGGACTACACACACATGTTTACAGTGAAACATGCATGCATTCAAACAAGTTCACACATTTATAAACATAATACAGTATGCACTCATGCACACAGTATATGCACTGTATGTATGTATGTATGCACACACACACACTGATTATTAATACAATACTTATTAGCAGTCATACATACTGGCACAGTAACAAGTCAAAAAGACCCAGTCAAGCAAAGTAAAAGACATGTGATATCTGGCAGCTGTTTGAAAAGAAAAAAGAACAGAATGGGATAAGCAGAATGTTGAGGATACTGTGACTTCTGTAAGTAATTTACTTATTTAGCTGTTGAACACTGCTGCTGCTACTTCTGTTTACTGTTAGTACTAGTAATAGTACTACTATTATTTCGGTGGAGTGGTGACCTTGTGGATGCAGCAGCAGCCAACAAGGAAATTTATGAGGGTCCATGGTCTACTGAAATATATGTGCACACAGAGACACACATATACATTATGTATGAATCATTCAATGTCTTAGATGGTTATGAATTAATGTTAACCAGTGTGGATACACAGTTGCATGTATTGACTCTTTAGGTTGATTAAAAGCCAACTGCTCAGGCAAACAAACAAACAAACAGACAAAACAAAACAAAAAAGAAAGAAAAGAAAAGGAAAAAAAAGAAAGACTTAAAAAAAAAGAAAAGAAAAAAAGATGCTGAAACTAGTACTGATGACAGTGTTGTAGACTGAGATTAATTAAATAGAAAACAAGATGTTTTGTTTACATCTTTCACCCACGTTTATTAAGATTATAGGACTGAAATTAATGTAGCTGCGAAAAATGAAAACTGATGTTTGTGTTATTTTTCATGATTATCATTGTGTGATACCAATTACCAGATCTGATGAAATACAAGTTTTTGATTGAAGTATGGGAAACTTTTAAAAGTAAACCAGTAAAACTAAAGGGTGGTGAAGAAGATGGTGTATATTTACAAGCTGCTGTGTGATGATTTTGGCCAAATGCGCTATTGAAAAACCCAGTAACATCCTTGTTTTTCATGGCTTCTCGTATTGTGTGCAAGAAATAAGTCATTGGGGAGGAAGAAACTTTAGAAAGGGTGGAAGTCATGGTATTGATAGAATGCGCTTACTTCCTCAGTAGTGTGATATATTTGTTCAGACATGTGTAAGATATGATACATGTAGTATGTATTTTACATACAAGACATACACAGTATTCATGATGTCATGTACACAAGTGTATGGTTGTTTTTTTTGTTATTTGTTTACTTCAGTTGAATTACAAGTGTTGCACAGTGTCTTATTGACAGCATTTTGAAGTGGTTGCAGCTTTCAGAACGGGTTGAACTTTCCTCCCTGAAATGCAAGAAAAGATACTTTACAAAACAAAAAAAGGAAACAAAAAAAGGAAAAAAGAAAAAGAAAGTTCTATGACTAGAAAGAGTGAGGGAGTGTGGAAGAAGGGATCAATAGTCATCTCCAAGTCATGCAGCCTTGAACAGAGTAGTTGCAGAGTGTTTTATCAATAGTGCATGGCACACATGCAGCAGCAGCTCTGTGTTTCAGCCAGTGCAGAGAGCTCTCTTTCTGTCACTGAGCACTATGAATGGAATGTGGGAATGGCTGGCTGGGGACCTGTAGTGCTGCAGGCCCCTTTTGTAGTTGTCGCCTTCATCTGGAAAGTAGGTCTGCTGAATCACCAGTTGGACACACACACACACACACACACACAGACACAGACACACACACACACACACACACGTATGCATGTACGCATGCATGCACATGTGCACGCGCGCACGTACACACACACATACACAGTAACACGCACACACATGCACACACACACACATGTATGCATGTATGCATGCATGCATGCCCGAACACATGTGTGAGTGCATGCTCCTATCCACACACATGCACACGCACATGCGCACATGCACACACACACACACGCGCGCGCGCAGAGTATGATATGTGTGTGTGTGTGTGTGTGTGTGTGTGTGTGTATAAAAACTTGTTCTCTCTTTCCCTTGCTTCTCTCACAGTCTCTCTGTTTTTGTGTAATTGATTATTTGATAAGTGTGTGTGGTGTGTGTGTGTGTGTATACAGGTCTGTGTTTTGTTTATTAATTAATGTGGTGTGTGTGTGTGTGTGTGTGCTTGTGTATGCATATGTGCATGTGTGTGTGCGTGCACATCTTTCTCTCTCTCTCCATTGCAAAATGAGACTGATTCTTAGGAATAACCTTACAGAGAAGAATGTGACAGAGGGGATATAATTTTTTTATGTAATACAAACATGTATATATATATATATATATATATATGTGTGTGTGTGTGTGTGTGTGTGTGTGTGTGTGCGTGTGTGTGTGTGTATCATTGTATGCCTGTGTTCATACACAAGACTGATTTGCTGGCATTCCTTGTAAACATGCATTCTTGAGAATATATACACACACACAGAGTGACACACACACACACATACATATGATATATGTATACGCACACACCATGGCAAACACACATACACACAGTCAAGTGTCAGATCACACACATATGCACACACAGTGCTCACAAACACACACACACACACTACACACGACACTACACACAATACACACACATGTAAACATGTTACATATCTCATGATCTGTATGTATTCACGTGTGCATTTAATACCATGAGGTTGCATGCACCATGCATTAATCACTGCTGTGCTTGTTGAGATTCACTGATTTAGTTAAAATGTTTGCCATTAACTGTATCTGGTGTGTGTGCATGTGTATACATGTGCATTGTGTGTGTGTGTGTGTGTTGTTTCAAAAGAATGTCACTGTTAACAAACCCTGATTCCCATTGGGACTCCCAGTGAGTTTTTTTTTTTTGGAATCCTGAGTGCAGTTTTACCTACCCTTGAGGTGGAGCATAGGGGGGAATTGGAGAGGGTGTTTTATGTGTGTGTGACTGTGAGTGTGTGTGTGTGGATAGGAATGGGGGCAGGAGGTGATTGGTCATTTCTGCCCATGGTTCCTTAGGGGGAGGTCTGTGAAGTGGGGGAATATGTATTGGCACTTGACACACTCAGTCTTACAGTTAAGTCCTGGTCCTTAGGGAGTGGGATGGAGAGGAGGGGAGACAGCCAGCAATGTGTGTGTGTGTGGGGGGGGGGGGTGGGGGGGGCAGGAGGGGTTAGGAAGTGAAGGTGAAGAAGTTCCAGCACTGCATTTCAGAGGGCAAACAGTACTACAATGCACTGTGCTGTGTTGCCAACTGTTTCAGTTCCCTGTGTAAACTGCTTCGTTAAGACTTGTGCTCTAAAGCCTTAAACTTAAACTAGGCAAGCCCAGGGACACACCTCATGTGAATTCACAGGCTGTTTCTAGCATCATTATCATTCCGTGGAATGAATTGTTTTGTGCTGCATATGTAGATCTGTATACTAAATTATACTGTTACATGTGTGTGTGTGTGTGTGTGTGTGTGTGTGTGTGTGTGTGTGTGTGTGTGTGAAACAGTTGCATGATTTTTTGTGTGTGTGCATGAATCATGGTGAAATTTGTTGGAATGTATCCAGATTTCCATGTACATGTATACATAATGTGCATATTCATTTTATCTTGATCAGTTTTATTTTTATAATTAAATATAAATCACATTTCCATGTATCATTTGACTTTGAGTTATTTTTGTCTTTTATTAAAAAAAAAAAAAAAAAAAATCAACCAAGTTTGAGGTTTTACTGTCAAAGCTATTGCTTAAATTTGAAAATATAAATCACAAATGACAGGTTGAAAAGTCAACACTAGCAATTGGCCTGAAATGTCTGAATGCCATAATTTGTTTGGGGGAAAAAAAAAAAAAAGAAAAAAAAAATTTGGGGTGGGGTGGGGAGGGTAGGAGCTTTTGGGGAAGGGGGGGGAGGGGGGGGGGGGCGGCTTCCTCACTTAACACAGACTTGAGCAAACTGAAGGGCATGCATGGGTCTGGCAATAATGGCCATGTTCCTGTTGAACCCAGCCACCTTGGCATGGGGAAGGGCTCTGTGAATCCTTTCTCTTGAGCGGGAGCCCCCCCCCCCCTCCCCCCCCCCGCCCCCTGCCCCCCCCCCTCCACCTTCACTGACTTCAGCATATTGGATCCATCTGATCAATAGGTGTTAGTCAGTCCCTCCCTGCATCCATCAGTGGAACAGATTGCAGGCGGAGAGAAGGGTTGGCGCTGTGCTTTGCTGCTGTTGCTGCTGTTGTTGCTGCTGCTGCTGCTGCTGCTGCTGCTTTTGTGTCCAGGGCTTATCCTGAGTTCAAGGACATTGCTACTAAAAACAACTATGCCTTTTGTGTTTTACAAATTACATAGCTCTTTACTGTATATTAGTGTTAGCTCAGTTAATGGGAAAAAAAGTTATTTGTTACATGTGCGGTCATTGATGTAATTATCTTTGTTCAGCCATGGTGAGGTCAGGGTCAGGTGGCTGACTGAGAACTGTTGGTCTTTTTTTTCCTTTTTATTTTTATTTTTTAAAAAAAAAGGGCTCATTCTGATATTGATTAATGACACACTTCTAATGAATGCTTTTTTTTTGTTGTTAAGAATTGTTTTTGATTTTTTTCACTGGTATATTTAAAAAAAAAAAAAAGATTTTGCTTAATTGACAGACTTATTACTTTACTGAACATTAGTAATTTATTTTGGGGGCATTATTTACTATAGTATTAGTATGATTACAATGACATTCATTGCAATTTGCATTGAAAAGTTGTCCTATCGTCAATACATTTTTCTTCAAATGTTTGGCTGTATAAAGTATCTCTTGCAGAGACAGTTGTGTGTTTTAACTTAGTTTAAGTTAATACGTCAGTTTTCACCAGCCGTTGATTCTGCGTCAGAATTATTTAATTTATTTATTCATTATTTTCAGTCTCATGTTTTCAGCTTTTAGAAGAGATAAATTGTGAGATGGAGGTATGTACTTGTAACAGTTTCAGCAATTTGATATTAGAATATTTCCTGCCACTCTCATTTAAAATTTTTATACTTTTTACAGTCAGCATAAACATTAAAGTTTTTGTTCTTCTGAAAGAAATGCACTTTTGAGACAGAAAGATTCACACCCGGGGATACCTAGACTAGTTTTGGGTAGCTGGGGAGAGAGGTGGGGGAGGGAGAGATGTTTATAAATATAATGCATGCATCAAGGGTGGATTGTAAAGGGTAGAGAGTTTGGCAACTGGTGCAGTGTGTGATCCCCCCCCCCACCCCACCCCCATCCGATCAGCATACCACCAGCCGCCTTTACCTGTAAAGAAACCTGCCGTTTCTCCCCCCCACCCCCTCCCCCATACCCCATTCCTTGTCTGTCCCCCCCTCCCCATCTCCCACCAACTCCTTCCCCTCCCCCCCCCTCCCCCACCCCCCACCCCCATCCCATTGCCTCCCTCCTCCCCCTCCCCCACTTTGCTACAAACAAACAACCTGGTCCCCCAGGCAGCTCCACCACCATCTGTTGCCTCTCAGTTACCTGTGGGGAAAGAATGGGAGACCTGTGGCACATTTGTAATGGAGTTCCTGTCGCTGTCAGATGGGTTTTGCAATGTCTTGCTCTGCAGCGAGGTGTAGTATATATATATATATATAGATCGAGGGCATTGT
>NC_134888.1:5221813-5251813 GCF_041734735.1 Babylonia areolata | reverse complement strand
CACCCCCCCGCCCCCCCCCCCCACACACACACACTGCACGCACACACGCACATCCCCCCCAAAAAAAACAACAAAAAAACCCAACATACACACATAGTGACACACACACACACACACACACACACACACACACACACACACACACACCATTCTTCAGAGAGGTAAAATAACATTTATGACTAAGATTTGAAATTGTCCAATAAATAAACTAGAGCTTGAAAGAATGAAGAAGGTATTAAAAGAATTTAAACTATTCCACGTGACTTTGCTGTCAAAACCCAGCTCATTTTTAAGGTTTCAGTCTTTCAGATGAGTTTTGCAAACTGTTCCTTGTGAGTTTGCTGTCAGCATCCTTGCTCATTAGGGTTTCACAGGAGTTTGGGGAGAATGAACAGCAAGCAGATCTGTCTTCAGAGCACCCCTTGTCTTCTTTTCCTTCTTTTGATGTTATTGTCTGGGGAGAAGTACGTTTTGGAAAAAACACAGTGAACTGTGGAATCTACTCCTCATTAGCTGGTCCCTCATTCTCTTTCCCACATGGCCCCTCCCCCCCAACACCTGTTGAGAAGGTATTGCAGATTAATTGAAGACATGCTGTGAGGATACAGTGTCTTGAGAATGTTTGAATTGCTGGTGCACTTGATGAGCGTGATAGTGAAACGTTTTTTTTGTGTGTGTGTGTGCGAGTTGGAGCTTAGGGGTGGCTGGGTTGGATGGCTAAGGTGTGTGTACAGCTTGTGTGTGTGCATTTATGCATGTGTGATTGTGTGTGTAGACATGTGTATACATACAGTGTGTGTGTGTGTGTGTGTGTGTGCGTGCGCGCCTAAAGCTACATGCATGCATGGGTGTTAACTGGCTTGCTGTGTCTGTCTGTCAGTCTGCATCTCTTACACCAAAATAGATCTATAAATGATTATGTGTAGACTATTCTATATATGTACTGCGATACCTGTGCAGGTGTGCACATGTGTGTACATTGTGTGCGCATCCTCTATCATTGGTCTCTGAGAATATCCAGCAAAGTTATGGGGATGAGCCTTCACCGCCCTTGGCACTGGTTTCCCAGTCTGCTGAGTGGCGATGTCAGTGAAGCTTACATCCTTTGTTTTCTACACCCTTTGTTCCTGGGGGCATTTGGTGGTAACTGAGGTCAGGTGAGTTAATGTGAGGCACTGGGGAGGTGAAGACTAAGAGGGGGTAGGGGTGAGGAGGGGAGAGGGGAGGTAAGAAGGGAGATGGAATTTTTTTTGGGGGGAGGGTGGAAGGAGAGAAAAGGAGGGAAAGTTTTGTTTTAAGTTTAGGTGTTTTTAATTTCAGTGTATGTGTGTGTATGTTTGTGTGTGCACATACTCATGTAAATTTGTATGTGCTTCAGTTTGTGTGTGCATGCATGATTGCGTGCATATGTTTATAAATATAACTAAGCAAGTTTGTATGTGTGTGTGTGTGTGTGTGTGTGTGCTCGCGCATGTTCAGATGTGTGCTTTAGCCTGTATACATTACATGTGTGTGCACCTCAGTTTTTGTGTGTGTGTGTGCATGCGTGGATGTTTGCGTGTGCATGCATGTGACCAGTGAGCGCTTGAGCTTTGGGGAGAGCGGGAGAAGGAGACTTGTGCGGGCGAGTTACAGCAAGCTGACTGTGCCAGACTGACGTGTGAGTCATACATTGTGCCTTGCCTGGGGATGTTCAGACAGCCTCCCCTCCTCCCTTGCAGAATGTCAGGGTTGGGGGATTGTCTTCCTCCATCAGTCTGGGCAATTAGATTAATTGCTGCCTGTGTATTTGTTCCCCCCCCTCCCTGCCTTTGTTTCTCTCTCTCTCTGTCTCTGTGTGTGTGTGTGTCTCTCTCTCTGTCGCCACCCCCCCCCCCCCTCCTCCCTGTGTCTACATGACATAGATCTGTCTAGGTCTCTCTTTCACTCAGACTGTGTGCTACTCTTTGTGTGACTGTCTGTGCTTGTGTGACTGTGTATGTGTGTGACTGTGTACCTGTGTTTGAGCTTGTGTGTGTGCATGTGTGTATGTGTGTGAGACTGTGTGTGTGTGTGTGTGTGTGTGTGTGTGTGTGTGTGTGTGTGTGTGTGTGTGTGCGCGCGCGTGCGTGCGCAGATGTAAGTTACTGGGTGTGTATGTGAACGTGCACTCAAACTGATCAGTGACAAGCTTGTCCTCTTGTGAGAGGCTCAGTCAGACACCCACTACGCTGTTTCTGTTTACCTTTGTGTTGAGGTTAGAAGGAGTTGGGCTTTGAAGAAAAACAGAAAGAAAAAAAGCAGTTTAAGAAAAGAAAGAAAGAAAGAAAAAAAAAAAAAAGCTTAAGCAGAGGAGTGTCCCATGTAGTTGTGGGCTGCCTGATTTGTCAGGTGACGGCTGGTGTTGTGTGATCACACAGTACACACCCGTGTGTGTGTGTGTGTGTGTGTGTGTGTGTGTGTGTGTAGGTGTGTGATGATAAGAGGTTGGAGGGGTTGAGGAGGGAAACAAGATGTGTTGGACTTGGGAGGGACAAGAGTGGTCTTTGTGGCCCTGCCACCACTCCTTATGGACTCCTTTGCCACCCTTAAAAAAGAAGAAGAAGAAGGAGAAGAAGAAGAAAAATGACTGACAACAAGCTAATATAATTTCCCATAGCCTCCTCCTCCCAACCACTTTTTTTTTTCTTTTTTTTTTTTTAATGCAAACATGTAATATATATATATTCATTTATTATGGAAACAAACTGAGTCTTATATAAAGACACAGTGTGTGTGTGTGTGTGTGTGTGTGTGTGTGTCAGTGGTGAACTTTAACATTGGTTTATATATATATATATATATAATTTTATATATATATATATATAGATCACTTTATTCTCCTGAGATTTTTCTCACCGTTATGCTCCCCCTTACCTTTACTGTTGTTTGTCTTTTTGAAAGTTTCCCCCCCCCCCCCCCCCCCAACACCTACACAGCTCGCTTTCTGAATGGACAGCGTGGCCCCAACCCCTTCCCACCCCTGCTGCTATGATCGTCACAGCCATTGCAAAGACCCTTTCAGCCTGTGAAGCAAACAAACAAACAAACAAAAAAAACAACTTGCTGTCTTGTGGGAGTGGCGGGGTAGGGAGGATGGGAGTGGGGGGTGGGGCACTTTGGGAGGTGTAAAACAGCGAGGATGACGTCTGTGCATTGCATTGACTGCTTTGCATTCATCTGTTTTATCACCAGTGCGCATTAATGGATTGTTCACACACAAGTTTACAATCCACACACCGTCTTCTGTCTCTCTCTGGCTGCAGATGTGAAATTTCTTTCTTTCTTTTTTTTTTCTGTCTGTCTGTCTGTCTTCCCCCCACTCCTCCCTGACAGTTAGTTTCTCTTTGTGCCTGCATGCTTTGTTTGTTATCAACTCCTTCACAGGCTGAGTGTGGCAATAGCATGAATGATTTTGTGTAGATGTGATGTGGACTGTATACATGTATTATATGTCCTGGTGAGCATATTTGTTTTTATACTAATTATAGTTCTTATCACAGTATCAGTTTCTGTGATCTCTTATAGAATGGATAATCATAATTAATAATCAGTGTGCATGCACATGTACACAAATCAAATGACAGTCTGGCATGATAGCAGACAATTACGTTAGTTGAAGTCATAACTCAGTTACGTGAACACTTACAAGTATGCACGCGCGTGTGCGCGCGCACGCACACACACACTGACATAGTAATATATAAATATGTGTATACAGTCACACATAATGCATGGCATAAACAGAGAGGATTTAAAACAAATTTTTCGGTCTCTTTCAAAAAAAAAAAACCAAAAAAAAAAACCACCCCTGCTTTCTTTCTGAATGCTTCACTGCACAAGTTGATTGCGCACAACAGTCTCTATCCACATCATTTGTTTTGGTGGTGGTAGTCGTCTTGACAGCAGGCCCCCAGTTTTGGTTTAGTTTACAAGCAGAAGCATTCCCACACTCTTGCGCGCAGATGGCTATTTTAGTTTCGATGCCTTTTTCACGGTGTTTTTGTTTACTTTTGAATCACATGCACAGATGGCAGTTCGGAGCATTGCTTTGATAAGTATTGGTTGGTGTAGTAAAGTCTGTAAAGGTAGCTTGCTAATCAGTTATTCAGTTGGTGGACTGGGGGTGGAGTGAGGGGGCAGGGGAGAGTGTGAGAGCCAGAGGGAGGGGATGGGGGTGGGGGGGGGGGTGGGGTGGGGAGGTCAGGGGGGGGGTGGGGGGGGGGGTAAGGGGTTAAGTTAAATTTCCAATGTTCATCTTTCCCTCTTCTGCAGTATCAGATCAGTGGATCTCACTGAGAAGAGGCACTGGGCAGTCAGTTAGTTTTGCTTACTTGATATATTTTGCAGCCTCACCAAGTTTGTTTGGTTGTGTGTCACTGTGTGTCTGTGTGTCTGGTTGTGTGTTGATGAGAAGAAGGCTCTGTTGGCATCATTTCTTCTTCTCTCTCTGCTTCTTAAAAAATAACCCCCCCCCCCACCTCCCCTATGCCCCCCACGCCCCCTTCATTGGTGGGGTGGTGATAAGCAAGAGTGACTGTTGAGGGTACAGATTCTTTAAACAGGGCCCAATGTTCAGCTTATCTGGGCCCCTGAAATTGACTGCCTGGTGTGCTGGCTGCTTTCAGCAGGTGGGGGTGTTGAGGGTGGTGGGGAGGGGGGGGAGGTGATGATGAGCTGCTGAGGGCCTCTTTGGCTCTTGGGGAGAGAGGGAGGGAGGGAGAGGTAGTGGGGTTGGTTTAGTTGGCACTGAGGTTAATTTTAATTCTTCAGGTTGATGGCCTAGAGGTAACGCGTCGTCCGCCTAGGAAGCGAGACTCAGCTGCCGATATTTTCTCCCCCTCCACTAGACCTTGAGTGGTGGTCTGGACGCTAGTCATTCGGATGAGACGATAAACTGAGGTCCTGTGTGCAGCATGCACTTAGCGCACGTAAAAGAACCCACGGCAACAAAAGGGTTGTTCCTGGCAAAATTCTGTAGACAAATCCACGTCAATAGGAAAAACAAATAAAACTGCACGCAGGAAAAAATACAAAAAAATTGGGTGGCGCTGTAGTATAGCGACACGCTCTCCCTGGGGAGAGCAGCCTGAATTTCACACAGAGAAATCTGCTGTGATAAAAAGAAATACAAATACAAACAAATACTTATCTTTAGAAAGTATCTGATCCTTGTTATTCTCTCTAGATTCTTTCTTTGAGAGGATGAACCCCGTTAGGCTGATATACCTTATCTTCCACTGTTCCAAGTGGTCCTTGCTGTTCTACAGATTATCACATAGGATTTTAATTAGAAAGACCGAGGTTGTGAGAGACGTTTGATTCCTCTGGCAAAGTCAAATGACATAGCCATTAGGAAGGTTGTTGCTCCTCAAAAATAGTCTACCAGGCCTTGTCTCTGTACATGAATCAGTTACCTTAAAATCAGAGTGATATATTTATCGATAGATCTCACATGTAACTTTCTCCAAAAAGGGCCACAATTTTGTACAACTTCCAAGTACGCATGTTGAGCATTGAGGGAGATGGATCCAGGAATTTTTAATGAGTATTGATCTTTTGCAGTTGTTGACTGTGGAGATTGGGAAAAAAAAGACAACAAAAACCCCCAAACAAACAACTTCGTCCAGCCATGGTGCCCATCAGGCACCGACACTGGCATTGGAATTTGAGCACAGGACCCGTACATCGAAACTCCGGCTGTGCATTAGGCTATCGCACTTGTTTATTTATTTATTTTTCGATCAGGTCTGTTTTTGGTTAACAGAGGGAAAAGTGAAAGCAGATCTAGCGGTGTCCTGTCAGAAGGCTTATTTTTGAGACTGCTGCCACGTTCCATCCTACCCCCTCCCCCTCCATCTCTCTCTCTCTCTCGTTCTCTCTCTCTGTGTCGATTTACTGGTACAAGGCATCGCATTCCTGATGTGTTGCAACTTTATAAATTATATAATTGTCTGCTAACACTGTGCGTGTTTATAAATGTATTGTATCCCTTCATCGAGAGGGAGGGGTGGTGGTGGGGGGGGGGGGTTTGGGGGGAGGGGGGGAGGCGTTGCCACGGCCTTTATGAATAAAACATCCGCATCTCTCTCTCACTCTCTTATCTTGCCATTAGTCTGGTAGCATTTTCTCTTTAGGGAGAGTGTGTTTGGAGGGGGGCGGGAGAGGGGGTCGGGGGGGGGAGGGGTGGGGTGGGGGGGGGGGGGGAGAAGCCTGATCGATTCTCACTTAATGTTCTGTTCTGACCCGGTTGATGGCCGTCTGTGTCATGATACTGCCTACACCTCTCTTGTAGTTCAGTTGTTGGCAGTGCCTCCTTGTTATGTTGTTGCTTTGTTCATGATGCAGCGCAAAATGCCAGATGAATAACATTAACAAGCAGCCCTTTCCCCACTGAACAGACACACACACACACACACACACACAGACATATACATGGATACTCATACACTATCTCTCTCACGCACACACAGGCAACAATTTAACTACATCAACAGTATGACATGGTAAGTATATGTAACACCAAACATGAAGTATAATACAAACTCCTCCTATTTGTTTCAAGCTCCTCTCTTTAACAGCAATGTAATTTAACATTCCAAGAAAAACAGTATTGCTTCGTTAACGCCTTTCACAATAATTCTGCTAGTATAATTATCAGCAGTAACACATCGGCTAACAATGTGAATTATGATACAGCTTATTTTGACTTCTTTGAATTTGATAACATTAAAGTAATTATTTATCAATTATCAACAACAGTGTGACGTTTTCTCTCTTTTGCCTTTCGCATCCGGGTCTCTTACACATCCTTTGCCTCCTGACGTAAGCAGTTCAGGCTGTCAATGGGGGATTAAAATTAATGAAACTAGAAAACACAGTGTCAGGAGAAAGTGGAGCACAGGAGGAGAGAGCCGTGAAAGACGTTGGAAGAAGAAGAGAGAGAGAGGAGGGGGCGAGCGAGCACTTGGCAGTGCTTGGCCCCAGGCGGTGGCCTCAGGACAAACTTGGCAGTGGCGGTGAGGTCAATTTGCCACTGAGGGCCACTTGTCCAGTGTCACACACACTCCCGCTTCAAGTCACACCGCCTGGCGTTTTAGCGGCGCTGTTCTGCTGTTGTTGCTGCTGCTGCTGTTTGAACAGGCCAGCTTCTTCATCGGCTGGCATCATGCGTAGTGAATAACGTTCGTTGACTGGAGTTTGACGAAATAGCATATATATGAACACGAACAGACTCAAATGAAAGTAAACGAATGTGTGATTGCGGACGATTTTTCAAACCTGGCAAGACGACTGCGCAGTGATAATAATAATGATAATAATAATTAATGATTATAATATTTCATTTTTATATATAGAGAGAGCTATAATTCAAGCATGAGCAAGCTCTAAGTGCTTTACAATCCAGTACCTAAAGTGAAACAAGAAAGGACATAAAAAGTAGTGGAAACAAAAAAACCGAATCATTAATGATTACAGTAGTGTACTGATTGAATCCATGTTAAGTAAAATAACCGTGAAAAAGATAATTGAAAATCACCGAAAATGGGTTACAGCATCTGCTAATGGTATGTTATGGCTTCATCTAATCTATGCAAGAAATGTTCGTTAATGAAATAGGCCCCCAGTATCTGGGATACCAAATTAAGACATTGCCAGAATTGCTTTGTCCTTTGCATGCTGTTTCACGCCATGTAGTGAGTGTCAGCAATAGTATTAGTAATAAGAAATTTATGAAGGTTTGTGTTGAAATTGGGGAAAAGTTTATTATAGCTCCATATTTTGGATTTTGCTGGTCAGGTAAATTTGGTTTTTTATTATTCATCATCTTCAAACAGGATTTTATATGAGATGCTCATGCTGACTGTCTTTTGATCCTATTTAAGTAAAAAGGAGTTGTTGTTTTTTGGCACATAGTTGCAGTGTTTTTTTTTCTTAATCTGATTCTGATAGTGTTTGTTGTTTGTTTGTTTTTGTTTTTCTGGGATGTTTTAAAAATCAGATAATCACTCACACACACACACATACATGCACACACACACGCACGCATGCATGCATGCACGCACGCACGCACGCACGCACGCACGCACGCACGCAATCTCTCTCTCTCTCTCATGCAGACACAGACAGACAGACAGACAGACACACACACACACACACACACACACACACACACACACACACTTTTTTTTTCTTTCTTTTTTTTTCTCTCAATAGTCAGTACAGTGGTTTACTGTTAGTGGGAAAGGTCTCGCCTGCCGTTGTCATAAAGGGTGTCAGGTGTTTAGGTGTTCAGGTGCAAACAGCGTATAAAGGTAAATTTAGATCAGCTGGCAGCCATTGTACCACGCAGGGAAAAACCTGTTGTGTGGGTATTTATGTGGGTCACTGTGGCAGATAAGAGGTGGATGGAGTCACTGTGATGGGTCATGGTGAATTTCTCCACCCTTGCCTGAAGGAAAACACACACTTCAGTGTGCACACAGGTCTCATATAGGGTTGGGGCACATGGATGATCTCTTATTGTGTGCTTTCTTTCTGCTTTTGTTCTGATATCTCTTCCCCCCCCCCCCCCCCCCCCCCTGCCCACGTCCTCACCCCACCCCGCCCCCACTCCTGTGTTTTGAATGGGGAAAAGGTCACCCAAAATGTATACAATGTCAAGACTGAGGGAGTCTTAAAGAAAAAAAAAATCGTTCTTCAGTGCTTTAACTGTAAAATTTTATTTGTTGTTGTTATTATTATTATGATGTCACTTTTGGTTGCACACTCAGGAAGCTTTTGGGGTAAATTATTTTTCGGAAATTCCTGTGTTGACTCACCACCCATTGTTCAAAAAGTAAGACAGCTCTTTGAATGTTGGAATGCCCAGGGATTTATTTCCCGGTGTTACTGGTGTCTGTTTCCTGTGTCCTTTACTGAACTTTCATACTTAGTGCATGATGGGTACGTTGGCAGGATGAAAAGGGTCATGGATATATATATTAAAAAAGTATTTTCAGTAAAACTAAAGCCTGCTTATGTTGATCAGTGAACGTGGGAGTTGCAGCCCACGAATACAGAAGAAGAGGAGGAAGAACAGTGGTGTAGAGAACTGATTGTTCTGCAGTGCACACTGTTTTTACATTCATAGGAAAATTTTGATGTGAAGTGATCCACTACTTGTGATTGGTGGATGGGTGTTTTATAACGTCACACACGACAGAGAGGAGTGGGGACCCATATGATCTTGACACAACAATGACTTCTGAAGGACAGCATGTTCAGACGGGGCAGCCAGAATGCCAGTTTTTGTTATTTTGGGTGCTTGGGAATCAAGAAACACAGCACAAGGAAAGTTCTGATAATTTATGGGAATCGGGAAACACAGCATTAGGAAAGTTCTGATTTATTCTAATTCATTCATTCATTCATGTGTGTGTGTGTGTGTGTGTGTGTGGTAGATGTATGTCACTCGGATTTGAATCCTTGGGACTTCAAACACATGCACACACCCACAGACCACAGAGAGAGCGAAAAAAACATAAAAAACATAAAACAAAAACAGAATAATTGAGTGACCAAAAAAAAAAAAAGAAATTTTTTTTTTTAGTGTGAGTCATGGATACGATCATGAGCATTTGGATGTGCTGAGAGTGCCTAGATTCTGATTTGCACTGGTCTATCATCATTGTAGCGTGCTTATGACAATATGAGCAGTCTGATTCCTGGTTTCCATTGTAAATGTGACGCACTGGAACTGGTGGAACTGGAAGGCATTTTTATTTTATTGGATTTTATTTGTTTTTAGATTATGGGAAGAAAAGAGACCTGGACTGAACGAAGGGTTTATTTGTATTTTAATTTATCTATTTATTAATTTGAAATTTGTTTGATTTAAAAAAAAAAAAATTTTAGTCAGGGCTAAAAAAAGAAACATGCTTTTTTTTGTTTTTTGTTTTAGTTTTTTGTCTTTTTTGTTTTCTAATCATCATGGGAAGAAGAGAAACATGGACTGACTTTTTCTTTTTGTTTTGCTAAGTTCTAGGGTTCCAAAAGAAACAGAACAAGTGTTGGGGAAGCAGGGGGATCCTTGGGGTAGATAGGGCATGATGCAGGATAGGGAGTGGAGGAGTGGAGCCCCTTGGAAGTCAAAGCAGGGTGTGTGTGTGTGTGTGTGTGTGTGTGTTGGATAGCAGGGTACATGTATACATGTATAACAGGGAGGGGGGCTGTGCTGTTTACACGCCCCTGATAGCTAATCAGCTGTGTGTGTGAACAGACAGGGCCATTGGCAGGGGACCAACCCAGCCACCCAGGTCACCCCCCCCCCCCCACCTCCACACCCCCCCTTCTCTCCCCCCCCTCTCTCTCTCTCTCTCTCTGTCTGTGTCTGCCTGCCTGGCTGATCTGACTTGGATACCTGTGTGGAGAGATACAGTGTCTGCTGGTAGTGTTTACTCACAGGGATGAAGGATAGTCATGATGATTATAGTATTAGTAATGTTGATACTACTAGTACTAATAATAGTAATAATACACAGTGTGCTATAGTATACTGTAATAATTATAATGTATATAATGATAATAATCATAATGATAACAGTATTATTAGATAATGATAATACTAATAGTAACGACAATCATAATAATAACAGTTAATAATAATATCATCATCATCAGCAACACCATAGTAATTAGTATAGTAATCATTATAATATATAATGATAATAATCATAATGACAACAACAACAACAACAACAATAATAATAATAATAGTAATGCTGAGAATGATAATGATAATAACAGCAATGATAATGATGACAATAATAATAATAATAATAAAGACAACAACAATAACAGTAATTAATGATAATGATAATTGTGATAACTTCATGGTAATGATAATGGATCCTACTGACAGCATTCTATCCAGAAAATGCTCTGGGTACTTTACAAAACACAGGCTATTGTATGAATATAACACATTACATCAGTATCACAATTACACACCAAAATAGCATTGCACTAAGTTGTAGCAAAGAATTGTACCCACACTTAAACTCAGTGCATACATGTACATGTACATAACCACATATAATTATAAGATTTCTTCACACAAAAAGTATTTAGAAAATTCTGTTAACCAAATTAGTGCAGTAAACACACATATGTATGTAAAATTTTCTATGATTCATCTTAAACCCAGGCTCACTGTGAAGAAAAGGTGCTGTTACATTAGCGTTCGTTACCTAAAAAACAGAAACAAAGCCAGACAAGGGATGCTGGAGTGGAAGAGTACTACAACAAGGCTTTCTCTCCACATCAAAACAAACGGGGCCTGATGGCTGGCAAGTGGTGGTGTATATCATATACTGTGGGAAGTTGGGGTCAGGTGGTGGGAGCAGGGGGCAGACAGCGGTGTCAGACCGTGCACCCAAACAACAAACAACGGGTCACCAGGCCATCACCTGCCTGCTGGCCTCCTCGCCTTGTTGCATGGGTCTCTTCTCCTGCTGACTGGGGGGGGAGGTGTGGGGTGGTGTTGTGAGTCATTGGGAAGGGAGGGTGGGGAGGTAAGGAGCCCCCACTCCCACCCCACCACTCGCCTCCTCTTCTCCTGGCTCCACACCCCCCTGACTCCCCCCTCATCTCTCCTGCAGCAGCTGAGTGGTCAGAGCGCTAGACTTTCCCTTTCAGTCTGAGAGTCCCGGGTTCGAATTTCGGTAACGGGCGCCTGGTGGGTAAAACTAAAAAGGGTGAAGGTTTTCACGTTCTCTCTCCCAGATCAACAGATGTGCGGACCTGTTACTAGTGCTAGGTCCTGAACCTCCTTCGTTTGTTTGCATGCGGAAGATGAAATATGCACGTTAAAGATTCCATAATCCATGTCAGCATTTGATGGGTTTTGGAAACAAGAACATACCCGGCATGCACACCCTGAAAACAGAGTATGACTCAGACTGCCTACATGGCAGGGCAGAAACGGTTGAATGCACTTCAGAGCTCATGGGTGAATGTGGGAGCTGCAGCCTAGGAACAAAGAAGAAGAAGAAAAAGACGGAAAAGCATTAGATTTAAAAAAAAAAAAAAAAAAAAAAAAAAAAGCTGTGTGATGCAAGCCGCCAAGCGATTGATTGAATGCCATGTGTTACGCAGGCAGTGTGATCAGAGAGAATAGAAAGCCCATTGGGGGTGTGTGTATAAATTATGTCCCTTGCTGCTTTTGTCCTCACCTGCAGGGACTGGGGATGGGGTGGGGCCCCCCCGCCAGGGATTGAGACAGCAGCAGAAAGGGGTGGCAGTGAAGGAGAAGGGAAGGGTATTATTTATGATTTTAGAATGTGTGATTAGCTTCAATTGAGAGGCCTGAGGGGTAGCTCTTTGTGCAACAGCAACATCTTGCCCTGATCTGCTTATTGGATTTTTTTTTTTTTTTTTTTTTGGGGGGGGGGGGGGGGGGGGGGGGGGGTGTCTCATCTGGTCAGGACAATTGTGGATCCTGTTTTCTGTCTCTGTGGGTCTCTTTCTCTCAAGAGATTTATTAAGTGGAGCGTAAAATTGTCATTTTGTGACCCTTTGGATACCCCTGAAAATGGAGTATGGCTGCCTACATGGCAGTTGCAGCCCTCAAATGCAGAAGAAGAAGAAGAAGACCCTTTGGATTACTGTCTGTCTGTCCATCTGTGGACATCAGAATGAGATGTGTTGTGGAGTGATTAGGAGACTAAATGAATTTAAAGTATTAAATTCAGACTTATTTAAAAAAAAAAAAAAAATCCCTGATACTTTCAGGGGCCATCTCAGCTTTGATTTGAATCCTGTTTGATGTACTTTTTTCTTGCACCTTTTTGTACTGCCCATCTCCTGTTTTAAACATCGTTTTATTTATAGTTCCAAACACCAAAGCAGCTATACAACAGATAACTAAGTTAGAGCACAACAAGCGAAGCTTATTAGTATATTACCAAAGCTTATTACTGTGCTCTAAAATGGACATTTGTCAGTTATCAATACACTGGCTGCATTTAAAAAAAAGAAAGTACACTCCTCACGGTCGGTCACCTTTTTTTCATTCAGGACTCTGATCATTCACCTTTTTTTGTCTTTTTTTTTTTTTGTCTCAAGGCCTGACTAAGCGTGTTGGGTTACGCTGCTGGTCAGGCATCTGCTTGGCAGATGTGGTGTAGCGTATGTGGATTTGTCCAAACGCAGTGAACGCAGTGACGCTGCCTTGAGCTACTGAAACTGCAACTGACCTGCAAGATTTGCGGTGTCTGAGAGGCTTTGCTGAGCCACATCCTTTTCCCACCCTGCTGAAGTCTGGTTTAGATGAATTAGGTATTGAAATGGATTGTGAGATAGCTTATAATGACTCATTTGTTTGTTTGCTTTTTTTTTTCTTTTTTTTTCTTTCTTTCTTTTCTTTTAGTTTTACTCACTCATTTTCTTCACACTTGTTCACTTTCCCAGCTGCGGACTTATCTTCCATATTTCTAGATTATTCTGTCAAAAGGTGTCAGGCATTTTGCGTTGGCAGTAGTTTCCTTGTTGAGTCACCACAAGCAGACCTGTTCTTTGTTGATTAAGAAAAGAAGAAGAAGAAGAAGAAAAATCACAAGCACAGACCAGCGAGAGAGAGAGGGATAGAGGGAGATTCATTCAGGGTCTTGATTTGGGTTAGGGTTTGTGTCAAAGTTTGGGTAAGGGTCATTAATTAAAATAAAAGCCAAATGGCGGTTTGGCCAATGTCATTGTGAATGCGAAAGGGTCCATTTGCGAGCAATCTGTCACTGTCCCTGGCTTCCTGTTAACGAAAATATTTTGTGTTTCATCTTTCGTCTCTCAGAATGAGAATCACGGTTATGCATGCATACATGTATGTGGATGACTGGTGTGAAAGCACGTAGATTTGTCTGTGCAAAAGATTCAGTGCTGTACATGCATGGAGTGAAGAAGAAGAATGTCCGTAGAACTGTTGAAGACGAGGAAGCTGCAGCAGCAGCAGAAGAAGAAGATGTGATACCACCACTGCTTCTTCTTCTTCTTGCCATTGTTTATTTGTTTTTATTTATTTACTGTATTGTTGTTGTTATTATTATTATTATTATTATTATTGTGGTTGTTGTTGTTTTATTATCATCATTAGAATTAATCATCATCATCATTAAAATAGAGCCGCAAGGTCAGTGCCCTGACACAGTTCTCCAGCTGTACAACTTTCCCAGTGAACAGCTTATGGGTCAGTAAACTGAGAAGAGCACACACACACACACACACACACACACACACACACACACACACACACAGAGGGAGAGAGAGGAGGGGGGTGGGGGTGGAGAGACAGACAGACAGACAGACAGAGAGAGCTATGGAAAGTGGCCAGTGGCTGGCTTGTTTCAGCTGCTTCCATTGTCCAGCCTCAAGGATGTGTTGATGGTGGCTTCTGTACATCAGATGCTGTGCTTTTTAATTTTTATATATTTTCATTAGAAGATAAAATCATTGAAAGCATGTGACTGTCTGCACATAATTGCAGTTCAGAATCAAAATTATATATGTGTGGGGCAACTAATTTTTGTGATTTGTAATTTTTCTCTTTTTGGGGGAAGAAAGTGAAACTAAAGAAAACTTGACAACAAAACAGTTGGCATAAGAAATTGGATCTTTTTAGTTTTTAACTTTTGCGGGGGGAAAAGTGAAGGGAAACTTGATACAAAAAACTGGAACTCAGTGACTGTCATTGAAATAAGTGTGGCTGAAGTGTAGCAATCGTAATGTGATACATTATTGTATCCAAACATTGCCTAAGTTGGAATTATTTTAAAAAAGATGATTATTTAAATCATTAATGCAAAAGGAAAGTGAATTAAATTGTCTAGACACATTTTCCTGTAGACTGACAGCATGAGGAATCCTCCAGTCAGAAAATTAGGATTTGGATATACTGTGAAAACGATAATTGCAAGTCGCAATTTCAATGCACTCTTCAGAGAAATGAAACTTTACAGAGCTGTGGGTGTATCTTCATGTGAAGGGAAGCGGAGAAAAAAATCGATGGGTTTTCGCACCAGGCGTTCCACATATATATTTGTCCCTTATTCTGTCATCTTCCTTGTTTGTTGCCAGGAGCGATGGATACATGTCACAGGGAGCAGTGATGAATGAATGACGCTCAAGGGGAGGGGTCACACTCATGTGCACACATGCACACAGTCACGCGCGCGCGCACACACACACACACACACACACACACACACACACACACACACACAAGTGGAGTCATGGCCAAGAGGTAACGCGTCCGCCTAGGAAGCGAGAGAATCTGAGTGCGCTGGTTCGAATCACGGCTCAGCTGCTGCTATTTTCTCCCCCCTCCACTAGACCATGAGTGGTGGTCTGGACGCTAGTCATTCAGATGAGACGATAAACTGAGGTCCCGTGCGCTAGCATGCACTTAGCGCACGTAAAAGAACCCACGGCCAACGAAAGGGTTGTCCCTGGCAAAATTCTGTAGAAAAATCCACTTTGATAGGAAAAAAACAAATAAAACTGCATGCAAGAAAAAAGAAAAGAAAAAAAGGGTGGCGCTGTAGTATAGTGACGCGTTCTCCTTGGGGAGAGTAGCCTGAATTTCACACAGAGAAATCTGTTGTGATAAAATGAAATACAAATACAAAAAGAACAGCAACAAAAACAAAACAACAGCACACACACACACACACACACACACACACACACACACACACCACACCACACCAAAGCACCATGCAACACATCCACACACCACACCACTTTACACTATGTTGAGTACACACACACACATCACATATATTACAGTACACACACACACACACACACACACACACTCTCTCTCTCTCTTATACACACACGCATTCAGTACACACACACACACACACACACACACACACACACACACACACACACACACACACTGCACACCACCACACCATATCAGACCACACATGCACATGCGTGTGCGCGCACACATACACACATGACTGCCAGACCCAATAGTGTACTGTCTGGGTACAGTGTTTCTCACCCCCATACTCCCCAGAGAACAGAGTGGGGGGAAAAGGGTATTAGGTGTGTGTGGGGTGGATGGGTGGGGGGGGGGGTGGGTGTGGTCAGGAGGAGGTGATGGGTGGCTGACACTTGACAGGTGATGCCTCAGTGGTCAGTGACTGACCAGCCAGTGAATGCCTTGGTCACTGGGCTGTGATGGCATGGTGAGGGCTGTGGACCTTGACAGTCTGTCTACAGGTCTGTCTGTCTCTCTCCCCTGTGTGTGTGTCTCCACCATCCCCTCTCACTGCCAGTCTTTTGAATCTTTTTCTTTCTTTTTTATTTTTCTTTTTCCTTCTCTCTCTTCTGTTTTCATTTTCAGTGTGTGTGTGTGTGTGTGTGTGTGTGTGTGTGTGTGTTGCTGTGGAAGTATGTTCCAAGTAATGAATATATATATATAATTTATCCCTGCTCATGAATTCCTGAGAAATTAATACAGTTTATGATTAAACGCTAGCATGCATGCACACATACATGCATCTTCCCCTCTCCCCCTTCACACACACACTCATGCATGCACATCCTTTGCTGTTCTCGGTATCCAGGTGAGCTGACTGTACATATGATAATTATGATATTAAGTCTCTAACTGTGTAACTGTAGTGTATCTAAGTCAGTCTGTGTGTTTTTATTGGTACCATCTTTCTCTCTCTCTCTTTCAGTCTATCTATGGTCTCTCTCTTTCTCACGAGTCTCAGTCTTGTATGAAGGTTCAAAATTGTGGAGTATGAATGATAAAAAAAATCTATCGTGAAATACTCAAACAGCGCCTTTTCAAAATATATAATTACAATCCATGGACAAATTACAAAACAGATCTTATAAGTCAGTGAAGAAGATAAACATCCCGGCTCATAAACAGTAATATACTTGGTTCAGCGTTACACTTCCAAAATAAACCCCATGTGTATTATCTGTCTTTATTTGAAGTCTGCATATATTTCCATACATGTACATATACCCTGTTCACAGAGTTATCTTAAAATAATGTCTCTCGTTACGTAATACGTGTGGATTTGTTTGTATGTTGATGGAGTGTTTGTTTATTCCTTTTAAAAGTTTTATGGTATCAATAAAAATGTGTGTGTGTGTGTTTCTTTTTGTTTTTTTAAGTTGTTAATAAGAATGTTGTTGTTTTTTTCAAGTCAGATATCAGCCACTGACTGACTGAGTCAGGTGTAGACTCCACTTGAATGATTTGAGGTTGATTACAGTACAGTAATAAGTGGCTCTGACCATGAGCAAGTCGGTTTGTTTTAGCCTTTACCCATATTCCATGGCCTATACCATGGCCAGGAGGTCATTCCCATGGATCAGCTTCACAGTGTTACACAGGAATTTACTCTGGGATCTTCTTTAACCCTTTGAGCCCAGAGTTCCTGAGCAATTTTAACCCTTCTGCCTGAGCTCCTGAGCCAAAATTTGCAAATAATTGGTATTTAATGTGTCACGGCACATATAAAAAGAGTGCCCTGACCACCGCTTTACCGGTGGTAGAGAAAAATGACATAATGCCTAGCCACCGGTTGAGCGGTGCGTAAACACTTGTGTCGTGTTTTGCTTTTGGTTGACTTATATTGAAATCGATCTTTTTTATCCAAAGCACATGCACAAAACACAGTGAAAAGGCGTGGCCATGTTGGTACTACGTTCGTTGACGTCAGAATATTACGGTTTTTCTGATTGGCTCTTCAATATAAGTCAACCAATAACAAAACACGGCACAAGTGTTTATGCACCGCTCAACCAGTGGCTAGGCATTATGTCATTTTTCTCTACCACCGGTAAAGCGGTGGTCAGGGCTCAAAGGGTTAAAAGAAAATCGGGTGATATGAAAAAAAAAAAAAAAAAAGGGACAGAATTTTTTGATGACTGCACATTGAAACTTTTTTTTTTTTTTTTTTTTTGTACTTTTCCTGGTACAGTTCACCTTGAGCTGGTGCTTGAGCGATGTGGCACTTCTAAATTGCTCAGGCTTTGGAATTCGGCTGAAGTGCTGTGCTATCGTACCCATTACCATACCTGAGGGTATTTATTTGTGCATGCCAAAATGGGAAGCTTAGCACAGATAAAAAGAAAAAAAAAAAAAAACAAAAAACAGAAAAGAAAAAAAAGAAAAAGATAGCTTGGGTCTTCACACCAGAGACCTGATACTGAAGCTGACACATTTATCTGGGCCTCCTCTGGGGGTGGGGGTGGGGGGGGGGGGGAATCAGAGGGAGGGAGCTATTGCCACATATCATAAAAGTGACAGATTAAATCTGAGTGGGATTGGGAACTGTCTGCTGACCTCTGGCCTACCATTGTTTATGCCTTTACATTTCTGACCCATTTCTTTGCCCAGAAAAAAAGTTTTTGCAAACAGGTGCAGGGTGAACCAAGTTAACCAGGGTTCAGCAAGTGATGATGTTTGTTAAGTAATCACTCTGATCTTTGTCAGAAAATTGTGTAACTGGTTTTTTTTTGTTTTGACTCACTTGTGTAAACAAAGTGAGTCTATGTTTTAACCCGGTGTTTGTCGGTTGTCAGTGTGTGTGTGTGTGTGTGTGTGTCCGTGTGTGTGTGTGTCCGTGTGTGTGTGTCCGTGGTAAACTTTAACATTGACATTTTCTCTGCAAATACTTTGTCAGTTGACACCAAATTTGGCATAAAAATAGGAAAAATTCAGTTCTTTCCAGTCATCTTGTTTAAAACAATATTGCACCTCTGGGATGGACACAAAAAAATAAAAAAAAGAAGCCTAATTATATGCAAACTGCATTTACTGTTATATTTATATTTTTTGTATTCTCTAAACTTGGCACTTTGACCTCTTATTCTGACACAACAACAAGAGGAGTCATTATTATCATTTTCTGTTCAAACAGGAACTTCTTTTGCTAAGCATGGAATTTTTATTTATTTTGCAAATGTTTTGGCGCAGATAGTAAAAAAAAAAAAGGGAAATTACTCTGTAATTAATGCTAGGGGACTTAATTTATCACAAGTGAGTCTTGAAGGCCTTGCCTCTCTTGTTTTTTTTTTATGGAATTACATGACCGACTGTCCAGACCCTTTTTTTTGCCAGGATTTTTCTCTTCTTCAGAATATAATTTAACATTCTGCAAAGCGTTTGTCACTTCGAAAAACAGTGATATGTAACCAGACTGTTATTATTGAAATATATAGTGTAATTACTATGAATGTGATGGTACTGTATGATTTATTTAACATGAATAAATAATGAATTATATATTTTTCAGGAGTGTTTTTTTTTTTTTTTTTTTTTTTTTGTCTCCGAAAACTGCTGATAACTCACCTGGTACAGTATTCATAGCTTCTGGGCTACTTAAAAAAAAAAAAAAAAAAAAAAAAAAGATCTTGAAACAGCGTACCTGTATCTTCAGACCTGCCAACCCATCTGTTCTTGGCAGAATTTATTACGCTCATTTGCACTTGATTCTGCTCTTCTGCTTGACAGAAAAGATTTAAAAAAGAAAAAAAGAAGAAAAAAAAGGCGTATCACATATGCGCATGCGAACACACACACACACACACACACACACACACACACACACACACACACACACACACTAAAACACACACACACACACAACCCCCATCTCACCTCCTACCTGCCATTGTTTTGCAGTCTTTTCAGGCAATGCCTTTTGTAAACTGATGAAAACCCCAGAGGCCATTCCAGAGATATCTGTGCAAATCTGGGGGTGGGGGGGAGTGGTGAGACTTACAAAGTGATGTGAAGGTACTGCTGATGTTTCTAATGACGAAATAGGGGGGAGTGGGGGGGAGGGGGTGGGGGAGGGAGGGGGGGTTACCACGACCTTCACCCATGGGGATCCTTATAATCCAAGGCCTGTTTCTCATCTGTGTCGCGATCCCAGGAACTCTGTTTGGCCTAAAAAGTAAAATTATACAGTGCTAAGAACCGACCGAGAATTAAATGGATTTTCTTTTATCTGAAGGCTGGACAGGAGGGGTGGATGGATCTGCAAGGAATTGGTAAATCTTGTAATGTTTTGTCTTCCTTAGTGAGGATGTGTGCACTCTTGATCATCAATGTTATAGTGAAAGTAGAGTTTTTATATATATATATATATATATATAATCTAATAAATAAAACAAAGTTGAAAAACAACGCATATTTTGTTAAACAAAAACAATAAAATCTGAATTTTCACTGCCACCCAGCAGCTTGGTCACACACTACACTTATAACAGGTGACGTAATACTGTTTTTTACGTCATCTTTCTGACCTCACATGACGTCTTCCACTACATAAAGTTATCATGTTCTAAATGTTACTTCAATTGTCTATGTACACATCACTCTTTTTCACTCTCACTCTCTCTCTGAGTCTCTCTGTATCTCAGTGATCGTGTTTTGATCAAGATTTTTTTTACACACCAATTATTATGATGCTCACAGAACGTCAGAAGAGTAAAATATTTATCTCACACACACACACACACACACACACACACACACACACACACACACAGAGGAAATCAATGAAGGACAGAATTATAAATGTCCACCAAAGTTTTGGCCAAATGTCATCTTCAAGCTTGCAAGTGTCTGAATAATGATAATAATGATCCTTCCTCCTCCTCCTCCTTGTCTTTGCCCTCATCATTGTTGTCATCGTCGTTATTATTACTGTTAGCATCATTTTCTGTTCATCATCATTTCATCATTATAATAATAATGATGATAGTAATTATTACTGTTGTTATCATCATATCATAATCAGTATCATTATTTGTTATTATTAAATCTTTTTTTGATTATTCTGCTCCAGATTTTTGTTTTGTTTTGTTTCGAATGTTTTATGAAATTACATCATTTCTCTACACCATCCAATCCACAGCTTCCTGCGTTCACTCTGCTCCTTGTGTGACTATCTTTTTCTGGCCCTTGGATTTGGAAGAAACTCCCCAAATCGGCACAGACCCACAAATGCTATCTTTATCAGAGGTGGTGCAGTCCCCTGTGATGTAGGTATCAGGCAGAGAGAGAGGGCCATGTGGTAGTCCTCATTTTCTCTGGCCCCAGTCCAGCAGACAGCTTACTTTTATTTATATATATATTTTTTTTTTAAACTGGCTGACACTGGTTTCACTTTGAACACACAACTTGGGCCAGTGTCTGAGCGTCCATGTGGATGTGCATGTTATTTATAATGATGTCAATGACTTTCAGTGTGTGTGTGTGTGTGTGTGTGTTGTTTTTGTTTTGAATTATAGATAATTGTGCTGAGCGTGTTTGGGAGAGAGAGAGAGAGAGAGAGAGAGTGTGTGTGTGTGGTTTTTGTTTTGGATTTAAATAATTGCATTTAAATAATTGGGCTGAGTGTGTTTGGGAAAGGTAAAGAGGGAGGAAGGACACTACTAGCGAGGTAGGAAGGGAAAGGGTGTTAAATGGGTCCGAAACCCAAGCAGCCTGTGGCCCAATCTGGTGTCTTCTGGTGCAGAAGATGAGCAAAAGTTGCGGACTATCTCTCTGCTCTCTGCTCAACACTTTCCCCCGATTGTGGGCCAGAATTGGGATTTGTGTGCAGAGTGAGTGAGAGATAAACTGAGTGACAGAGAGAATGTATAGATTAGATGTATACATGTTTGTGTATATATATATAAATATAGTGTGTGTGTGGGTGCGTGTGTGTGCTTGGCTGCATGTGTGCCTGCAGTGCATTCGAGCCTGTGTATGTATACAGTAATGGGTGTATACATGTGTGTTTCAAGGTAACATAAACTGGAGACAGATTGTTTCGGATGAGGGAGCTGAAGCCTATGTGCATGTGTTTGTGTCTGCACGTGTGTGCATTTTTTGTGGATGCATGTGTGTATGTGTGTGCATGGATATTTTGTGTGTGTGCTTATTTGTGCGCACACCTGTGCCTGTTTCTGAGCACATGTATGCGTGAACATGCACTCGCTCGAACAGTTGCTTGACAGTGGACCTCTTTATTTGCTCTCTGGAATCCTGTTTTGCTGAGCTCTGAAAACACAGCGCATATGAAGGGATCACCATCTCTGTGAACATATTTTTTTCTTGAATTGTTTTATTTTGATGATGATAGAATTTATTTATTTACTCATTCTAATTGAACGCTTCTTTCTCCTGTGTTGCAGATTTGTCCAAGAATCGGTTCAGCGAGGTGCCGACGGAAGTATGCGACTACTGCAACATGGAGCGCCTCAACTGCTATCACAACATCATCAAGTCCATTCCAGAAGCCATTGTACAGCTACAGGCGTTAACTCACCTCAACCTCAGGTCAGTCCCCTTTGTTTCAGTGAGTTCCCCCTGTCCCAGTTTTGTCCTGTTTGTTATTCTTGACCGGTTGCTGTCTCTGCCATCAAAATTGGGTCAGATGAGTTCGTTTGTACCTATTTTCCATTTGTGTTCTGTTGTGTTATGTTTCAATCGGAACCAGCTGACAGTGTTACAAGTGTCGCTATGTTCCCTGTCTTCACTATAAGTAGTAGATGTATAAGCATCTGTTTTGATAAGAAATGTGTTGTTGTGTTTCAGTCGGAACCAGCTGACAGTGTTACCAGTGTCGCTGTGTGCCCCGTCACCACTATAAGTGCTTGATGTATAACCATCTAATAAGAAATGTGGTGTTGTGTTTCAGTCGGAACCAGCTGACAGT
Organism: Babylonia areolata; assembly: GCF_041734735.1. Classification (NCBI taxonomy): domain Eukaryota; kingdom Metazoa; phylum Mollusca; class Gastropoda; order Neogastropoda; family Buccinidae; genus Babylonia; species Babylonia areolata. Next base: position 5,229,068 of record NC_134888.1, on the reverse strand, counting down.
GTTACCAGTGTCGCTATGTGCCCTGTCGTCACTAGAAGTGCTGCTGGCCTCCAACAACAAGCTGGTGTCCTTGCCGGAGGAGATCGGCAAGCTGGAGCGGCTCATGGACCTGGTCAGTAGTGTGTCATGTCGTACGTACGTTATAAATCCGGTTTGGGTCTTTAGCAGGAAGGGAAGTGACTTGCGCAAACAGAAGTAAGAGCTGACGGGCGCAATAGCCGAGTAGTTAAAGCGTTGGACTGTCAATCTGAGGGTCCCGGGTTCAAATCACGGTGACGGCGCCTGGTGGGTAAAGGGGTGGAGATTTTTACGATCTCCCAGGTCAACATATGTGCAGACCTGCCGGTGCCTGAACCCCCTTCGTGTGTATACGCAAGCAGAAGATCAAATACGCACGTTAAAGATCCTGTAATCCATGTCAGCGTTCGGTGGGTTATGGAAACAAGAACATACCCAGCATGCACACCCCCCGAAAACGGAGTATGGCTGCCTACATGGCGGGGTAAAAACGGTCATACACGTAAAAGCCCACTCGTGTACATACGAGTGAACGCAGAAGAAGAAGAAGTAAGAGCTGATTCCCACCATGCCGAGTGTGCACACGCTTGCCGCCGAGTCTTTGTGCTGTCAGCTACAGGATGGTTCTGTTTGTAAGTTTGTGGGTGGGACCTGGTTTTTTTTTTTTTTTTTTTTTTTTTTTTTTTTTTAGCTGCCCCATCATTTGCACCGTTTCAGTGGCATTTCTCCTACGCCGCTCATTTGGATTTCCCCATACACGGCCACACCCGGGTTCGTCCGTCGCAGTTCCAGCGTCGGCAGTCCACAGGGAACCATCGATGTTAGGTCGCCAGGAGGCCACACACCAGAGGAGACCCTGCACTGCTGCTGAGTCACTTCGGTGGTGTTCGGGACCTGGGTTTTTTGTTTTGTAGATCTGTAAAGACCAAGACCTCAGGCCTCAGACCTGAACATCCAGGCATCATCAGTCAGGAGGTAGTTCAACTCTTCCCTTTTTGCGGCAAAGTTTCGGGAGTGTTCATTTAGTTTTTACAAGTCTGGACTGAACTTGGTTTTTGAATTTCTGTTTATTTTTGTTCTGTTTTGTCACGTTAGATTGATGTTGAAAGATCTGGGTTTACTCCTAATCACTGGGACATAGGATTTGTGCAGCTTAACATTTTTTTGTTTGCCCGTTCGAGACTGTGGTTTGGGTTAACAACAGTGGTGCTGCAGACTGCCTTCCTCATCCGTCCTGTCTTGGTCTGTAAGATCTCTGCCATGGAGCTGCCTTGGTAGATTCGGTTAGGCATTGAACTTCTGATCCAGCCATCCTGTGTTCTGTTTGGTTCTGTTCGGTTACTCAAGGAGGTGTCACAGCATTCGGACAAACCCATATACGCTGCACCCCATCTGCTAAGCAGAAGCCTGACCAGTGTTCTTTGGAGGAATGAGGAAAGTGCACTTCCCTTTCAATTTTTGACTCACTTGTGTAAACAGAGTGAGTCTATGTTTTAACCCGGTGTTCGGTTGTCTGTGTGTGTGTGTGTGTCCTTGTGTCTGTGTGTCTGTGTGTCCGTGGTAAACTTTAACATTGACATTTTCTCTGCAGATACTTTGTCAGTTGACACCAAATTTGGCATAAAAATAGGAAAAATTCAGTTCTTTCCAGTCATCTTGTTTAAAACAATATTGCACCTCTGGGATGGGCACAAAAAAAAGAAAGAAAAAAAGAAGCCTAATTATATGCAAACTGCATTTACTGTTATATTTATATTTTTTGTATTCTCTAAACTTGGCACTTTGACCTCTTATTCTGACACAACAACAAGAGGAGTCATTATTATCATTTTTTGTTCGAACAGGAACTTCTTTGCTAAGCATGGAATTTTTATTTATTTTGCAAATGTTTTGGTGCAGATAGTAAAAAAGGGAAATTACTCAGTAATTAATGCTAGGGGACTTAATTTATCACAAGTGAGTCTTGAAGGCCTTGCCTCTCTTGTTTTTTGTTTTCTTCTCCTGCGTCATGGAAGAGTCATTAGCCAGCCAGTAAGCGAGGGCTTGATTACATCCTAGCTTGTCAGAAGCAAAATGCTAATAGGTGCAGGCGACACAGTTTGTGCCGCTGACTCTATGCAGAGCAACAGCATGGAATGAAACACACACACACACACACACACACACACACACACACACACACACACACACACCACAGCACACACCACAACACCCCCCACCCAGCCCCCTCCCCTCCCCTCCCACACACACACTGAGCTTCGAAAGAATTAAGTTATTTCGGGGGGGGGGGGGGGGGGGATGCTTGTAACACAATGCAGGTCTCGCCATCATTTTCACCATTTTTGAATGGGTCTGGAGATTTGGACAACTGTTGATTAGAGTGAACCCAACTGCCTTCCTCTGGTTTCAGTAACCATTGACTTTTTGATTTATATATATATATAAAAAAAAATCAAAACAAAATCAAGGTTCAATGCTACTGACCCTGGAATCTTTGTTGAGATATCTAATTTCAGTTTCAGACTTAGGATTAGAACGAAAATTGATGACATAGAATTGAAGCAACAGTGAAACTTTCGAAGATGGTGCTTTTTATTATTTTGAAAGCTGCGAAGAAAGGTCACACTGACCGTATTGATGATTAACCTGTTAGATGAAAATCTGTTGGTGTTGGATCAGAAGCAACGTATAAAAGCATACTTTGAATAGTGAAAGATACTCAGATTATAAAGTCTGAATCTTAAGACATATATTTTGTTGTATATATGTAATAATGGTGTAAATTTAATTTGACTCAACGCCATTTTATTGTCTATACCCAAGTACAGAAATTAAATGTTTGACATGTGCAAAAGTAAACTACAATTTAACTCAAGCAGAGTAAGTAAAGAAAGCATGCATATTAAAGTCCACACAATGGATAGGTTGGTACATTTCAGTGGAATGCTAGTTTTCTTTCATATCTGATGACTTATTCGTTTGATTTTTTTAAATTTATTTTGCAGTATTCTATTTCAGAATGATATATTTTTATATCAATGTGGTGTTGTTAATGGTTTTTTTTATGTCTCATCTGTTTTGTTCGCTTTTTTTATGCATAGTCAGAAATGGAAATAAAAAAAAAACACAGCAGACTGACAGAAAATATGAAAAAAAACTTAGCCGTATGAAGAGCACAGGAACAGGAGTCATAATGGCTGCCGGAAAAAGAGGGAGCTAGCCAGCGGGACAAAGGGGAGGTTACCTACTTCCGGGAGGTTATCGGCCGTAGTTACTTTCGTTTTCTCCGCATAGGCGGATAGTAGTTTTGCACAGGACAGGAATGTCAGACCCCTGCCGGTGTCTGCACTAGTTGGGTCACGGTAAGTATGTTAATTTAAACGTAATTTTAGATAGAAAATTTCCTGTATGAAAGCAGTGACAACAACAAAACAAACCTGTTGGTGTTTTTCAGGACGTGAGCTGCAACGAAATCTCCCACCTCCCTCCACAGATTGGGGACCTGCGCTCTTTGCGCTCACTTAACCTTCGTCGTAACCTGCTTGTAGAACTACCTTTAGGTGAGTGGATTAGTTGGTACCTTTGCCCAAACGGTTTCTCCGCTGCTGTTGGGAAATTCATTTACAGCTGAGTCTTCTTCTTCCTTTTTTTTTTTTTTTTTTTTTCTGCTGCCCCATCATCTGCACCGTTTCAGTGGCATTACTCCCACGCCGCTCATTTAGATTCCCCCATACACAGCCACACCTGGGTTCGTCCGTCGCAGTTCCAGTGTCGGCAGTCCACAGGGAACCATCGATGTTAGGTCGCCAGGAGGCCACACACCAGAGGAGACCCTGCACTGCTGCTGAGTCACTTCGGTGGTGTTCAGTGGTGCCTGTTCTGTTTTAACGTACTTAGGACACCACCTACTAAGCCCCCTACTAACGACAATAATGGCTTAGTCACGGAGCCAGACTGAGTGAGCGTCCCTCCCAGAGTGGAGACCGCCACCACGTCCCTCAAACAACAGCCCCCCATGAATCTGTCGACACTGACGACATTGACAGGACTCACCCCAAGCACGGTAGCATAGTCTTTTGTGAAGGACTTTGACTCTCAAACTAAGAGACGAGATTGTGCTGGTCTTTATATGCTGCAACCTGTTAGGCTAGTTTGTCTTTGAGGACTGTTCCAGTGCTGACGGTCCTAGAACCGTCATGGCCGAGGAGGAATTTTATTTAATGTCCCGTCACACATATCGGTGATTGAAGACATTTTGTTAAAGTATTTATGAATACATTTGAGTATTATCGGTTTGAAGGGGTGGGAGATGTGAATGAATGAAGGGTTGGGGGGAAACTGGGCAAATGAGGGCGAAATGAGGGTGAAATTTGAAAAAAAAAGAAGAAGTAAATACAATTACAGGAAATTACTTTAAGGATTTCGTAAAAGAGAAGTCGTTAAACTGACAAGCGAAACAACTGATAATGAATGCAAAAAGTCAAAAACATCAACGTTTTCAGTCACTAGTGAAGACACACTTTCGTGTACATAAGGCTTCATCAAGCTACAGTCAGAAATTATATGCTTAATTGTCAGGTTACTAAAGCATATGCACTTGACATTAGAACAATACTTGGTCCGAGAGAGTGAGGATGTTACTTTGTATTTGTATTTGTATTCCTTTTTATCACAACAGATTTCTCTGTGTGAAATTCGGGCTGCTCTCTTCAGGGAGAGCGCGTCGCTACACTACAGCGCCACCCATTTTTTTTGTATTTTTTCCTGCGTGTAGTTTTATTTGTTTTCCCTATCGCAGTGGATTTTTCTACAGAATTTTGCCAGGAACAACCCTTTTGTTGCCGTGGGTTCTTTTACATGCGCTAAGTGCATGCTGCACACGGGACCTTGGTTTATCGTCTCATCCGAATGACTAGCGTCCAGACCACGACTCAAGGTCTAATGGAGGGGGAGAAAATATCGGCGGCTGAGCCGTGATTCAAACCAGCACCCTCAGTTTCTCTCGCTTCCTAGGGGGACGCGTTACCTCTAGGCCATCACTCCACTGGGCAAGACGCTCTCCACGACAATCAAATTCTAGCCCTGATAGGTGAGACCATGGGATCTTGGTTTATAGTCTCATCTGACCGACTAGATGCTCAGTTCTTCTTCTTCTTCTTCTGCGTTCGTAGGCTTCAACTCCCACGTTCACTCGTATATGCGCAAGTGGGCTTTTTACGTGTATGACCGTTTTTACCCCGCCATGTAGGCAGCCATACTCCGCTTTCGGGGGTGTGCATGCTGGGTATGTTCTCGTTTCCATAACCCACTGAACGCTGACATGGATTACAGGATCTTTAACGTGCGTATTTGATCTTATGCTTGCGTATACACACGAAGGGGGTTCAGGCACTAGCAGGTCTGCACATATGTTGACCTGGGAGATCGTAAAAATCTCCACCCTTTACCCACCAGGCGCCGTCACCGTGATTCGAACCCAGGACCCTCAGATCGAAAGTCCAACGCTTTAACCATTCGGCTATGGCGCTCAGTTCAATTTTCCAGTCAAACTTGGAAGAAATGTGAGAGCGGGATTCGAACCCAGACCCTCACAGGCACTGTATGAGCAGACTAGTATCTTAACCATTCTGCCACCTTTTTTCCAAGTTCTGCAAATGCGTGTGCACACACACACACCAACATGCTTGCATGTGCACACACACACACGTATGCAGACGTATACACATACTTCCTGAACAGCTGGCTGCCTGTTGGGTGTTTCAGATATCTGTAAATTAAACCTCAGGAGGTTAGACATTGCATGCAGACAAGCGCGCGCACGCGCACACACACACACACACACACACACACACACACACACACACGTCCTGAACAGCTGGCTGCCTGTTGTGTGTTTCAGATATCTGTAAATTAAACCTGAGGAGGCTAGACATTGCATACAGACACAGACACACACACACACACACACACACACACGCACGTCCTGAACAGCTGGCTGCCTGTTGTGTGTTTCAGATATCTGTAAATTAAACCTCAGGAGGCTAGACATTGCATGCAGACACACACGCCACACACACGCACACACACACACACATACACACACACACACACACACACACACACACACACACACGTCCTGAACAGCTTGCTGCCTGTTGTGTGTTTCAGATATTTGTAAATTAAACCTCAGGAGGCTGGACATTGCATGCAGACACACACACACACACACACACACACACACACACACACACACACACACACGTCCTGAACAGCTGGCTGCCTGTTGTGTGTTTCAGATATCTGTAAATTAAACCTCAGGAGGCTGGACATTGCCAGCAACCGCGTTCAGAAAATTCCCACCGTCTTTCGCAAAATGGAGGTGCTGGAGGAGATTGTTCTGGAGCACAACCCTCTGGAGTCCCCCCCGGCTCACGTGAGTCGACTGCTTCTCTCCCTTCAGACTAAATCAGCCGTGCTCGGGATTGAGTTGTAGTGTGTTGTATTGCTTTGTATTGTATTGTGTTGTAGTGTCTTGTATTATATTGTTCTGTATTGTCTTGTATTAAGTTGTGTCTTGTCTTGTATTGTATTGTATTGCATTGTATTGTATTGTATTTCTCTTCATCACAGCGGATATCTATGTGAAATTTGACAGGAGTCAGTGTGTGATTGGCTGTGACCTTTGTGACAAAAGATGTGATTGGTTGTGACAGGAGTCAGTGTGATTAGTTGTGACAGGTGTGACAAAAGATGTGATTGGTTGTGACAGGAGTCTTGGTTGTGACAGGAGTCAGTGTGTGATTGGCTGTGACCTTTGTGACAAAAGATGTGATTGGTTGTGACAGGAGTCTTGGTTGTGACAGGAGTCAGTGTGATTAGTTGTGACAGATGTGACAAAAGATGTGATTGGTTGTGATGGGACGTGACAAAATATGCGACTGGTTGTGATGGATGTGGCAAAAAATGTAATTGGTTGTGACAGATGTCGAAAGATGAGATTGGTTGTGACAAAAGCTGTGATGGGTTGCGACATATGTGACAGAGGGATGTGATTGGTCGCGATGAATGTGACAAAGGATGTGATTGGCTGTGACAGATCTGCACCCGAGGCCGGCAGCACATCATGAAGTACCTGCACACAGAGGCCATCAAGGAAGACCGCAAGCGTGGCATCCTGTCCGACTCCGACATGAAGCGGCTCATCCGCAAGTCCCTACCCCCGCAACAGTACGTCTTG
>NC_134888.1:5199313-5214313 GCF_041734735.1 Babylonia areolata | reverse complement strand
AATCTTGAATGTCGTGTACCCTGTTTGATGAAATGTGTTCTGTATGATGCATCACACATTTGATGGTCATGATCGTGGCACGTCACGGGTGGATGGCCTTGTGGTGGCGATCACTGTGACACTGACCCACAACCTCCCTCCTGTACTCAACCCACACACACACACACACACACACACACACACGTGGACGGGTGCTCAGCAGGGGGTGATGGGAGAGGTGGATGAGAACAGTGTGCTGGCCCTCAAGGCAGCAGAGGCTGTGCGCGAGCAGCGGCAGCAGGGTCACGGCGCCCTTGGAAACTTCAGCGCCCACATCCCTTCTGACCTCGCTCGCGCCCGCCTCCACCACCCCCCGCCGCCCCCCCCAGTCTCCTCCCCTTCCTCCTCCTCCTCCTCCTCCACCCTCTCCAACCGCTCCGTCTCTCCGCTCCCCCCCGGGGTTTGTCACGGCAACATCAGGAGTGCCAGCCCTGTGACGTCGGTGTCGGTGGCGGCTTCCCACGGAGACTTTGCCCAGGTGGCTCACGGGGTGACGACGATGCTAGCGCCCCCCTCCCCGCTGCTGCAGCGCTACTCCACGCCCCCTTCCCCGCTGGCGCAGCGCCACGCCCACGCCCACACCCACACCCCCACCACGCCCCCATCTCCTCTTGCTCAGCGCCATTCCAACCACCACCCCCACCACAACCACCACCAACACCACATGAACCACCAGCCTTTGCACCAAAGGCAGACCTACCCCCCTCACTATCACAGCCACCCTCCCGCCCCTCTCACCTCCCTGCCCCACCACCACCCGGCTCCTCGGCAAGTGGGGGCGGAGGGGGACGGGGAGGAGTTCCCACCTCCCCCCGCCCCTTTGGCGTTTGTGGAGGAGGAGGAGCTGACCCCCCCAGTGACTCCCCCCACCCCCCTGGCTCAGCAAGTGATGAGCATCTCAGGGTCGCTAGAGGATGAGTTCTCTAGGGTCAGTGGATTTCGTGGTGCATCGTGCTTTGCTCCTGTCTTGGCTGTCTTTGTATCCCCACTTTTCCTTTCTCTCTCACTTTCTCTCTCTCCCTCTTGTCTTTCTGTCCTTGTCTCTGTCTCTCTTGTTTCTCTCTCTCTCTCTCTCTCTCTCTCAGAATCTCATGTTTGTTTTTGCATGAACCTTGCTACTTGTCACCTAATGTGTGTGTGTGTGTGTGTGTGTGTGTGTGCATGCGTTCTTGAATTCATAGTTTATGAGGATGTGGGTGTGTGCGCATGCGGACATAGTGTGAGTTAAGCATGGATGTTTATGTGCATTTGTATGTGCACTTTGGTATGCTGTGGGTTGGTTGTGAATGTTTGTCAGTATAGCTAATGGAGTGCACTTGTGTGTGTGTGTGTGTGTGTGTGCTGTATAAATGTTGGGAGAAGCATTTTGGTTGAGCAACTGCAATGAACAGAACCTGAACATGTGTCATGATGATGCTTTCAGCACCTGTGACATCTTTAGTAGTGTTTGGAGTTTTACATCTCTTTGTAATAGAGTTTGAGTCAGTCGGTTTCAGAAGCTCACACTGGTAGGCATTTAATTCCATTGACAAAGAGTGTGAGCAAGTGAATCCATCTGACCTGCTCTTGTGTGTGTGCATACACAACGGAGAAAAGAAAATTGTTAAAAGGAAGTGGATTCAAGGTAAAGGAATTTTCTTATCAAAGTATGTTTGTCGAAACATCTGCCAAAGGCATGCAGTCTGGACAGTTAAGTGGAGTGATGGCCTAGAGGTAACGCGTCCGCCTAGGAAGCGAGAGAATCTGAGCGCGCTGGTTCGAATCACGGCTCGGCCGCCGATATTTTCTCCCCCCTCCACTAGACCCTGAATGGTGGTCTGGACGCTAGTCATTCGGATGAGACGATAAAGCTAGGTCCCATGTGCAGCATGCACTTTGCGCAGGTAAAAGAACCCACGGCAACAAAAGGGTTTTTCCTGGCAAAATTATGTAGAAAAATCCACTTCGACAGGAAAAACAAATAAAACTGCACGCAGGAAAAAATACAAAAAAATGCGTGGCGCTGTAGTGTAGTGACACGCTCTCCCTGGGGAGAGCAGCCCAAATTTTACACAGAGAAATCCGTTGTGATAAAAAGAAATACAAAAACAAAGAAACAAAAAAAAAGTAATGAGAAAAACAGCAACACACCTTTATGGACACACAGTCCAGCTGTTCAGTAAATTAATATAGATCTGCAGCCATTACTTAATTTAATTTTTTTTATTTTATAAATACTTTTGTTTGTTTCATTTTAAAAAGAAAGAAAATGTCTATATGCATTGTGACTTCCATCTCTCAGGCAGAATTTCTTTTTTAATGTGTGAACTTGTGCACACATGTTGCGATGCATGCATGTGATTATGATATATATATAGATCATATATAAGTCATAAATTTTTATCCTGAATGTTTTCAGATTTTTCAGGTAACAAAAGTCTTGAATTATTTGCTTTTCAAGTCGCTGTGTTTCACAGTGGAGCCCATGTGATCACTCAGATTCAGAAATTGAAGTTGCTTTTCATTCTTTGCAAGGGTCTGTCACTTCTGGATATTGATTTTGATTGCAGAGCGCATTGTCATGAAAAACAGAAAACGTGCATACCAGTTCATTAAATGCAGTTGTAAAATAAGAGGATGTTCAATCAGTACTGGCTTTGCGACCATAAGATTTATCATCAGTAGCAGGCTTCGTGGGTGTTGTCCTGTGTATGACCAGAGCAGAGTAGGTCCGTTTTGATAGATGAGCTGGTCTTTTTTTTTTTTTCTCAAGGCCCAACTAAGAGCATTGGGTTGTGCTGCTGGTCAGGCATCTGCTTAGCAGATGTGGTGCAGTTTATATCATTTTGCCCATCGCTCCTGGTGGAGCATAGGCCATCGACGACCCCTCGCCATCGCACTCTGTTCTGGGCTGTTCTGGCCATTCCAGTCCAGTTGGTCCCTTGCTGCTTCAGCTCTGCCTCGGTATCTCGCCTCCAGCTGTTGCGAGGCCGGCCTCTCTTCCTCTTTCCCTGCGGGTTCCAGGTCAGGGCTTGGCGTGTGATGCTGGACGCTGGCTTCCTGAGGGTGTGTCCGATCCAGCCCCACTTCCTCCGCAGTATCTGCTTGGCCACTGGTTCCTGTCCTGCTCGCTCCCACAGATCTTTGTTTCGGATCTTCTTCTGCCATCGAATCTTGTAGATGCGCCTCAGACAGGTGTTGAAGAATGTCTGAATCTTCTGCTGCATCGTCTGTGTTGTCCGCCATGTCTCGCATCTGTAGAGCAGAATTGACTTCACATTGCCGATGACTGGAGTTGAAGATGTGGAGTTTGGTTTTTGCAGTTTATATGGGTTAGTCCAAATGCAGTGACGCCTCCTTGAGAAACTGAACAAAACTGAACTGAGGACTTTCACATGAGAGGTTCCATTGTGGTTCCAGTGTACTTTTATGTTAGACTCTGTGTGTGTGTGTGTGTGTGTGTGTGTGTGTGTGTGTGTGTGAGGTTGAGTTTGTTGATGTTGGAATGACTTATCTGTATCTTTTTTTTGTTTGTGATGCTGGTGCCTGTTGAAAGTGACTGGAGGGGTTTTGCTTGTTCTTGAGCGTTGACATACATTACTGTTGTTGTTGCTCTATTGTGGTGTTGAAAATGTTTCCTGCTTGTTGCTGTTTTGAGTTGTGTTTTGAGGGCATGCAGTATTTTGTTGACTTGCTTGCTGATGTAGCAACCTCTTGTTCCTTCTGCCATAGGGTTGTTGTTGTTTTTTTACCCAGGGGTAAAATCTGGCCAGCCGAGATAAATCATGAGGTCTGTGTAGACTGACCTGGGGGTTAACTTCGGCTAATCAGGACTGGCCGCCCCCACCCCCACCCCTTTGAGGAATTTCAACCTCCATCCTCCCAAGGGAGTTCATCTTGACAAGCCACAAATCTCCTTTGGGATCATTTGAGGCTAGCCCAGAATAACCCTGGGGTAAAAATCCAGAAAGGGGGTAGTTTGAGGGTGTTTCACCGGTCATGCTTGTATTGTCATGTGGCTGGTCACTGAAGGCTGCAGAGTTTGGGTGTGTGTGTCTTTGTTGTGTATCTGTATGTATCCTGTCAGTTTAGTTCACATGTTGGATGGTGTGTATGTGTATCTTTAAGTTTGATACTCATAATCTCCTTTCAAAAAAACAAACATGTATACAGATGGTATTAAATGTCTATTCATCTCTGAAATTAACTTCTGTGGTTGTTCACAGTTTTAGATAATAATAATCTTGATGGTGGCATATTTGATATGTTTCTTATTATATTGGTGTATACATATTTATGTCTGTGTGAGTGTGTACTACTGTAGGCGTTGCGGGAGTGGGGGGCTGGTTGGTACATGCGTCCTCTTGCTTTACCATCATACTGTGTAAGAAACCTGTTTGGGTGGGGGACTTGGTTGGTACATGCGTCCTCTTGCTTTACCATCATACTGTGTAAGAAACCTGTTTGGGTGGGGGACTTGGTTGGTACATGCGTCCTCTTGCTTTACCATCATACTGTGTAAGAAACCTGTTTGGGTGGGGGACTTGGTTGGTACATGCGTCCTCTTGCTTTACCATCATACTGTGTAAGAAACCTGTTTGGGTGGGGGACTTGGTTGGTACATGCGTCCTCTTGCTTTGCCATCATACTGTGTAAGAAACCTGTTTGGGTGGGGGACTTGGTTGGTACAGCCGTCCTCTTGTTAGTACAGCTGTCCTCTTGTTGGTACATCCATCCTCTTGCTTTATCCATCCATCCTCTTGCTTTATCATCATACTGTGTAAGGAGCCTGGTGGGGTGGGGAGGAGGAGGAGGGGAATTCTTCTTCTTCTTCTGCGTTCACTCGTATGCACGCGAGTGGGCTTTTATGTGTATGACCGTTTTTACCCCACCATGTAGGCAGCCATACTCCGTTTTCGGGGGTGTGCATGCTGGGTATGTTCTTGTTTCCATAACCCACCGAACGCTGACATGGATTATAGGATCTTTAACGTGCGTATTTGATCTTCTGCTTGCATATACACACGAAGGTGGCTCAGGCACTAGCAGGTCTGCACATATGTTGACCTGGGAGATCGTAAAAATCTCCACCCTTTACCCACCAGGCGCCGTCACCGTGATTTGAACCCGGGACCCTCAGATTGACAGTCCAGCGCTTTAACCACTCGGCTATTGCGCCCGTCGAGGAGGAGGGGGATGATTGAGGGGAAGCATGAACTCCTTGCTCGTGCCTGTAGCTGTTATGGTAACTGGTGGCACTGGAAGGGTTAATCCCATATATATCTGTCTTTGTCTTTCAGTTCACTGAGTGAGGACAGCAGGGTACATGTAACGGCTTGCTGTGCATGTCCTCCCCCCCCTTGCCTGTTGCCCATGGATATTCTGTCTAGTGCAGACATGCCTACCTTTCCCATTTGTCCGTGTTTGTTGTAGAAAACCAACAAAATGTCATCACATTACAAAAATACAAGACTGTTTCGGGGGGGGGGGGGGGGGGAAAGATGCATGGTTGATATCTTCAAACGATCACAAGAGCAGCTAAAGGCATGCATGTGCCAGCATTCTGTTAGAAATGGAAAATCAAGAAAGGCCTAGAAACCAACTTGGCGACAAAGAGGAAAAGTTGTGTGAGAGCTACACTGAAAGGACTTTAACTAAGCAGCGCTGAAGTGCGTAACATTGCCAAAATGGCAAAGTGTCTTCTTTGGCTGCGTGACAAACTCAGCGCTTCAAGAAACAGAACTCCTGGACGTGGAATTGTGAGGTGGTGTTACCTGAAAATGTTGGTTCGTTCAGGATTTAGGGAGGCTGTAGTACTACTGATGGTGGGATTGTGGGTTCGTTCGTCTTCAGTTTAACGTCTTTTCACTTGAAGTGATATTAGACGGGGAAAAAAAAACAACAACAAAAAAACACCATGGGGGTAGGGGTTGTGGGAGGGGGGTGGGGGTAAAAGTATGTGTATGTGTGGAGGGTGAATAGGGAGAGACAACGCTAGGGAAAATGGAAATGTTCTAAATGCCAGCATCAAACAACTATAACAAATGTCCTATTGGACTATGCAGCAAACCTTCTGCAACAGCAAATAACATATTGGAATTGTTAATAACACATTCAAAAGAACTTTTGGTGAAGTCTGGTAAAAAAACATTTTAGATTCTGACATTCGAATATTATATGGTTGCTAGATATATGTTCTCCACATATGCACTTAACATCTTTGCTGAACTTAGGGATTGTGGGTGTAGTAGGCATGTCTGTGTGACTAACTTCGCTCTCAGGTTGTTGAGCCAGGTGCCCAGCCCTTGTCCGCAGCTCCCATCATGCTCTGCCTTCTGCTTCCTGTCTGGCCGCAGCAGTGGGCCCCCCCCCCTCAAACGTGCATCACAGCACTTGGCTGTGGCCTTTGTCAGCGCTGACTAAAGCTCCTCCCCACCCCCCTCCAAACCCCCCCGCTTCTTTTTTTTTCTTTCTTTTTTTTTTTCTTTTTTGCTTAAGAATGTTATACAATAGCTTTGAACTGGACATTTTTTTTTTCCTTTGGACTTCCATGCAGTAGCTTTGAAATGGACGCCCGTCTGTCTTTTTTTTTTTTTTTTGCCTTGGAATTCTATGCGATGGCTTTGAAATGGACATCTTTCTTTTGTATTTAAAAAAAAATTTTTTTTTTTGCTTTGGAAGTCCATGCAATAGCTTTGAAATAGACATCTATCTTTCATTTTTTGCTTTGGAAGTCCATGCGATTGCTTTGAAATAGACATCTGTCTTTTATTTTGACATCTGTCTTTCGTTTATTGCTTCGGAAGTCCATGCGATAGCTTTGAAATAGACACCTGTCTTTCATTTATTGCTTTGGAATTCCATGCGATAGCTTTGAAATGAGAACATGTGACAGAAAGTGACCAATGAAATGGACTGTGAGAGAAAGTGGCCAATGAAATGGACTGTGACAGAACTGAGGGAGGGAGGGAGGAAAGTAACCAATCAAATGGTCTTTGACAGATCTGAGGGAGGAAAGTGACCAGTGAAACGGACTGCGACAGAAAAGTGACCAATGAAATGGACTGTGACTGTGACAGAAAAGTGACCAATGAAATGGGCTGTGACAGGAGCTGCAGCGTCAGAAGCAGGAGTATGAGCAGAGGAAGAAGGCAGCAGAGCAGATCCGATTGGCGCAGGAGGAGAAGGAGCGAGAGGAGCGAAGGAGAACTGCACAAAAGGTAGAGGGGGCGAGAAATGTAGTCGTCTTCTGCGGTCGTGGGCTGCAGCTCATTTGTACTCATGCTCTACCACACATTATTATTATTATTATTTTATTTTATTTTTTTTCTTCAGGTACGCTTATAGTTGACTTCATCAAGTTTTTGCACCTTATACACATTATTATTAGTAGTAGTAGTTCTTTTTTTTATGTATTTATCTATTATGTATTTACTTTTTTTTTCTTTCCTTATTTTCTCAAGGCCTGACTAAGCGCGTTGGGTTATGCTGCGGGTCAGGCATCTGCTTGGCAGATGTGGTGTAGTGTATATGGGTTTGTCTGAACGCAGTGACGCCTCCTTGAGCTACTGAAACTGAAAACTAAATCTACCACACATCACCCTGCCACCCACACGCATTCATACGTTTTGTCACTCCCTGTCACATACCCTGCCCCTCCCCCCGCACCCCCAGCACACATGTTCATGCTCACCCGTTTTCAAACACTACCCACCCACCCACACACACACACACACCCACACACACACTATACACGAGTCACACTCAACACCCACACCCACACAACTTGTAATCATGTTCTACCACACATCACCCTGCCACCCACCCACACTCATGCACACACACTCACACACACTGACTATACACAAGTCACACTCAACACCCACACCCACACAACTTGTAATCATGTTCTACCACACATCACCCTGCCACCCACCCACACTCATGCACACACACTCACACACACAGACTATACACAAGTCACACTCAACACCCACACAACTTGTACTCGTGTTCTACCACACATCACCCTGCCACCCACACGCATTCATACATTCTGTCACTCCCTGTCACATACCCTGCCCCTCCCCCCGCCCCCCAGCACACATGTTCATGCTCACCCGCTTTCAGACACTACCCACCCATCCACACACACACACACACACACTCATGCACACACTCACCCACACACACACACACACACTATACACAAGTAACACTCAGTACCCACACCCACACAACCACCCACCCACCCACATACAGGCGCAAGGTCGTCCACAGACGCTGCGTGGAATGGAGTCCCTGCAAGGATGGGCCCTGTTTTCTCCGATTCCTCTTTTCCTGGCTGGCGGCTGCTCTGCTGTGTTTGAATGTCTTTGTGCTCTGGGTAGGCTGTTGCTGCTGCTTGGAATGGAGTCCCTGCAAGGATGGGCCCTGTTTTCTCCGATTCCTTTTTTCCTGGCTGGCGGCTGCTCTGCTGTGTTTGAATGTCTTTGTGACCAGGGTAGGCTGTTGCTGCTGCTTGGAATGGAGTCCCTGCAACGATGGGCCTCGTGTTCTCTGATCGCTCTTTTCCTGGATGTGTGTGCATGCGTGCGTGCGTGCGTGTGTGCGTGTTTGTGTGTGTGTGTGTGCGCGCGCTTATGATGCTTACCTAAGTGTGTGTGTGTGTGTTGACAGTTGCAGGAGGAGCAGAGAGCGGTGCTGGAGAGACAGAGGGAGGAGCAGCAGCGGAGGGAGGCGGAGCGGGTGCGGGAGGAGCAGCAGAAGGCCCAGGAGCAGCAGCGCCTGATGGAGGAGCAGAGGCTGCTGCAGGAACAGGCCCGACAGGAGGAGGAGGCTCGCCTCAGGTCAGGGGACAACGCTGCCCTCGTGTCCTTTTGATTTTTTTGGAGGGGGGGGTCTTTCCTTTCGCTGTTTGTTTTAGCTTTTTCCCTCTTTAGGGCAAGGGCTGGATGTAAAACAGTTTTGTCTGTTACCCTCGATAATAAAGATTTTGTCTTGGCTTGTCTTTTGTCGCCTGAACGTCCCCACCTCCCACATCCTCCCCCTATTTTCTTCAACCCAACTCCTGTCATCCTTTTTTTTTTTTTTCTCTCTCTCTAGGCAAGTCACTGTTACTGATCTTCTTCTTCGTCGCTGTTCGTGGACTCCGACTGCAACCTTGACTTGTATATGTATGAGTGGGCTTTAATGTGTATGACTGCCTTTACCCCCCCCCACCCCCCCAACAATGTAGGCAGTCATACTCGTTTTCAGGGGGATGGTTACCAGTGTTTTCAGGCGGTGGTTACCTGTAATGATAATATTCATATTACCTTCTTTTCTTTTTTTTTTTTTTTTGTTGTTGTTGTCACAACACACTTTCCTTTGTAAAGTTCAGGCTACCCTTCCCGAGGTATGCAAAGCGAGGGTTTTATGCGAAACAGTTTGTAGCGTTGATTGCTGTTGTCAGCACTGCTTTGTCCAGGGGGCAGGCAGCAAAGCAACTCAGCCGATCTTGCTCGGTCAGAGATGTGTTAAGAACTGACAGGTGTTCAGCTCTGAAACGGCTCCTTTGTGGTCCGCTGGGCAAAGCAGCGTGATTTGATTTGATTTGATTTTAATTTTGTTGTGTGGGACAGGGGGGCGCCATGGCAGAATCGGCTAGGACTTCTGAAGCAGCGTGATTTGATTTGATTTGATTTTAATTTTGTTGTGTGGGACAGGGGGGCGCCATGGCAGAATCGGCTAGGACTTTTCTGATCCAGTGTTCACCAGTGATCAGGGTTCGAGGCCCCCGTTTCCGCATGGCGCTGTGTCCTAGGGGAAATGCGCTTTACTCTGGTTTTCCTCACTCCGTCCTGGTGTGAATGTGTACCTGACCTAATGTCTGGGGAAGGTAAAAAACGGTGGAATGAGAGGACTGGGCCTTGGCTTTCCTGTGCTGAGCCCAGGACACAAGGATATGAAATCATTGCCCTGATGGCCCTAAAAAACTATAGGATCTTTGATATATATGTATATATTTATAATAATAATAATTTACATTTATATAGCGCCCTTTCTCACTAAGAGCTCAGGGCGCTTTACATGAAAGAAAAATATTACAAGTAACATAAAACATTCATGACCACTCTTTCTCAAAAAAACCCTTCCCCCACTCACACTCTCCCTTTCCCACTCTACATACATCCAAAGTGAGCTGACATGGGTGGTGCTGGAGAAAAGGAAGCTGAGAGTACTTATAGATAGGTTTTAAAAAGATGAGTCTTTAGTGATGAGCGAAAAGCGGAAATGGAATCAGATGCATGGATATGATAAGGAAGGTTGTTCCAGATGTGAGGAGCAGCAAAGAAGAAAGAACGTTCACCATAGGTTCTTGTATTGACACGAGGAAGTTTCAAAAGGTAACCGTCAGAGGAAGAGCGGAGATTTCTTGCGGGAGTGTAAACACTGACAAGGTCAGAAAAGATAAGTAGGTCCTGCGGAGTGGAAAGCAGAATAGCAGAGACACGCAGCTTTGTATTTAATTCTCGCTTCAGTGGGGAGCCAGTGTAGAGTGCGGAGGTGAGGAGAAATGTGATCAGTGCGTGGGACTCTAAGAGATTTTTTTTTTTTTTTTTTTTTTTTGGATGAACAGGGAGGAGGCGCGGAGACAGGAGGAGGAGAGGGCGAGGGCCGAAGTCCGGCAGCAGGAGGAGGAGCACAAGAACAAAGCCGTCAACAAGTGGGTCACGCTTTTCCTTCCTGCCTCTTTGTCCTCCTTCCTTTCTTTGTTTCGTTACTTTTGATTTCTTTTTTTCTTTTTTTTGTATGGTAGCTATGTGTTTGTTTGGTTTTTTTAATTTTTTTTATTAAAAGAATGTGTTTTTTTTTTTGCATTGTAAGTATGTCTTTGTTGTGGCGTGTGTATGTGCGTGCAAATGTGTGTGCACGTGTGTGTGTGTTTGCGTGTGGTTATTTTCTTTCGTTTCTGGCATGGATTCTCTTTTCTGTGTGTGTGTGTGTGTGTTTGTGTGTGTGTGTGTGTGTGTGTGTGTGTGTGTGGGTGGACTGCATGGATGTTAGTTTGCAAGAGTGCGTATACTTGCTTTACTGAGTGTTCATGGTTTTTGTTTTTTTGTGTGTGTGACTTTTTTTTTAAGGCTTATTGTGTAGATATACAGTTGCAGACAGACCTAAGCTGGCAAGCTAGAAAATTTTTTTTTATTATTTCAAAAGAAAACCAACACAATACTGAACAAATCTGAGTCTGTTGCTGCTGCACAGTCAGTGACTGTTATCTGAGTAGAGTGATATCAGCGAAGGAATATGAGTGGAATATAATCAGTAAAGGACACTTATATAAGCAGTCTGTAATCAGCAAAGAACGCTGTAATCTGAGTGTAGTATAATCAGCAAAGGACAATGTAATCAAAACAGT
The DNA here is from genome assembly GCF_041734735.1 of Babylonia areolata. NCBI lineage: Eukaryota > Metazoa > Mollusca > Gastropoda > Neogastropoda > Buccinidae > Babylonia > Babylonia areolata. Next base: position 5,202,891 of record NC_134888.1, on the reverse strand, counting down.
ATATATATGATAGTCAGTCATGTCTGACTATGACCATCAGAACAGCAGAGGAGGCATCTGCTGTTCCGACTATTTGGGCTAGAATTTGATTATAGTGGAGAGTGTCTTGCCCAAGTTACATCCCCACTCTCTCGGCCAAGAGGGTTTTAGGACAGTCGGCGTTGGGATGGTTCCCAAAGGCCAACTAGCCCAAAAGGCTGCAGCACTAAGAACCAGTGCAATTTTGCCTCCTAGTTTGAGAATCATAGTCCTTCACAAAAGACTAAGCTATAATCAGCAAAGGAAACTAATCTGAGTGGAGCATAATCAGCAAAAGACGCTGTGATCTGAGTGGAGTATATAATCAATAAAAGACACTGTAAGCATATACATAATCAGCAAAGGATGCTGTAATCTTAGTGGGAGTATACTCAGAAAAGGACTCTGTAATCTGAGTGAAGTATTATCAGCATAGGACAGTGTAAAATGAGTGAGAATAATCACCAAAGGACTCGGTAATCTGAGCGCTGCTGTGTCAGCAGTGGACGCTGCATTGGTTTCTGCAGGTCTTCTGTGTGCCTTGCCGCTGTTGTCGTTGTTGTTGCTGCATGGAAGTTGGAACGTTGGCTTGTTGTGGATGATGTGAATGTGGGGATGGTTTGAGGGATGCTGCCTCAGCGTCCTCTCTCAGGGGACATGGCTTTTACTCAGTGTGGCCCTGTGGCTTGCTGTATGTTGTCAGTATGATGCTTGGCAGTATGCATTTCTGTAAATAGTGCATGAGAGCAGATTCTGCTGAACAGAAAAGCTTAGAAATGTATGTACGTAAACTGAAAATCGTGTGCAAACATGAATACAGCAGGAATTAAATATGCGTGCGCTCGTGCGTGCGCTCACACACACACACATAGCACATCGATGCATTATATGCCACTCATTGCAAATCACATACGGGGCTGATGACTAGGTCCCCATTATATGATTGTTGGTTGTAAAGTTCTCTTTCAGTGTTGGTTCAAAAGACAGGGTATTGACTGCTTTTGGGGGACAGAAGCTGTAGTCGTAATGATTATAATACTTCTGTACAGATGACCCTTGTGAAGCATGTCACAAATTCTGAAAGCTGGATGTGATTCACCCTGGCAGATTGACTATGCCTTTCTGTTTAGGTTTTTCTTGTAATGTTGTATATTTTCAGAGATGGTTGGTAGATGAGACCTAGTAATCTTGGTGGCAGGTTGTTGGGTTGTTTTTTTGTTTTTTTTTCCAATCCCTTGGTGGCAGTTGCAGTGTCCCTTGCTCTGCTGTTGGAAAGTCCCAGTCTGTCAGAAAGATGTTGAATTACCCCCCCATTCTTTCATGATGGAAAAAACCATTGTCTGTGATTGTGGGAAAATCTGAATCCATTTGATTTGGAAGTAGCTGAATTATTCCCCCTCTTCCAATGGTGGAGGAAAACCTGTGTCTCTGTTGTTCGCACATAGGAAAGTGCTAATCTGTCTGAAAGTTGTCTAATTATTCCCCCTTTTCCATGGAGGAAAACCTGTGTCTCTGTTGTTTGCACGTAGGAAAGTGCTAGTCTGTCTGAAAGTTGTCTAATTATTCGCCCTTTTCCATGGAGGAAAACATGTGTCTGTGTTGTTTGCACGTAGGAAAGTGCTAGTCTGTCTGAAAGTTGCTGAATTATTCCCCCTTTTCCATGGAGGAAAACCTGTGTCTCTGTTGTTTGCATGTAGGAAAGTGCTAGTCTGTCTGAAAGTTGCCTAATTATTCGCCCTTTTCCATGGAGGAAAACCTGTGTCTCTGTTGTTTGCATGTAGGAAAGTGCTAGTCTGTCTGAAAGTTGTCTAATTATTCCCCCTTTTCCATGGAGGAAAACCTGTGTCTCTGTTGTTTGCACGTAGGAAAGTGCTAGTCTGTCTGAAAGTTGTCTAATTATTCGCCCTTTTCCATGGAGGAAAACCTGTGTCTCTGTTGTTTGCACGTAGGAAAGTGCTAGTCTGTCTGAAAGTTGCTGAATTATTCCCCCTTTCCATGAAGGGAAACCTGTACCTGTTGGTGTTCTATATGGAAGAAAGTCCCAGTCTGTTAGAAAGTTGTTGAATTATCTCCCCTCCTCTATGAAGGGACACCTGTGTTTGTTGGTGTGCAACAGGAAAATTTGAATCTGTTTGGAAGTGGCTGAATTATTCCCCTTCCTTTTTCATGGCAGAAAACCTGTGTCTGTGTTGTTTGTATGTAGGGAGAGTGCCAGTCTGTCTGAAAGTCACTGAATTATTCCCCCTTTCCATGAAGGGAAATCTGTGTCTGTTCATGTGCTGTATGTAAGAAAGTCCCAGTCTGTCAGAAAGTTGTTAAATTATCCCACCCCCACCCCCCCCTCCTTTTCCATGAAGGAAAACCTGTGTTTGTGGTTGTGCTTCATGGAGGAAAGTCCCTATCTGTCACAGATCGTTGAATTATGAATTATCCCCCCCTTTTTCATGAAGGAAAATGAATCTGTCTGGTTGTGCTTGATGTAGGAAAGTCCCAGTATGCCACAAAGTCTTTGAATTACACCCCTCTTCCATGAAAGAAAAATGTGTGTATGGTGCGTGAGGTTCTGTTACGTCATCAAATGATTGCATCCTCTCTTGGGGAGAAATACCAGTGTCTGTGGTTGTACTGTGTGTAGGGAAGTCCCTGTCTGTCAGAATGTCACTGAATTATGCCCCCTTGCCCCTCTTCCCCCCACCACTCACCACCTCCCTTCTCCATGAAAAACCTGTGTCTGTGGTTGTGTGACAGGAAAGAAATCAAATGTGACGACGTTATCATGTCATCGAATGATTGTATCAGTTCCATACTGAAAACCCACTGCGATGTCATCATAATGCCATCGAATGACAATACCATTTCCATGCTGAAAATTCACTGTGATGTCATCATAATGTCATCGAATGACAGTACCATTTCCATATATGGGAAATCCACTGTGATGTCATTATTATGTCACTGAATGACAATAACATTTCCACATATATGGGAAATCCACTGTGATGTCATTATTATGTCACTGAATGACAATAACATTTCCACATATATGGGAAATCCACCACAGTCTGTCAGTGTTTTAGGGGGAAAGTCACTGTGTGTCACTTTTTGGTATACATACATACACGCACAACATACGATAGGGCATTGTCACTGTGTGACTGTGTGTGACTTGTACATCAAGGAGAACCAGGACCTCCTCAGGATCGTCCTCCACACAGAGGCAGCTCAGGAGGGCTTCACGGGAGAGTGAGGCCAAGAGGTATTGTAGAAAAGCCCTAACACAGTACACTACTACGCTTTTGTGGGAGTACGTACATTGGGTGTGGATTGTGGTGTGTGTGTGTGTGTGTGTGTGGTGGCTTTTCTTTTGTGGGTGCTGTATTGACGGTGGTTTGTCGAGAATTGGCCTGTGCTTTTATACAGTGCGATGTTTCCCTCCATGGGTGCGGATTTTTGTATCGTGCAGAAGTCGAAACGCTTACGCAGGGTTCGTTACATGCGCTTGGATGGAAGGTCTTTTGAGGGTGTTTTTTTTTGGGGGGGGGGGGGGGGGGGAATAAAAA
>NC_134888.1:5101813-5194313 GCF_041734735.1 Babylonia areolata | reverse complement strand
GTGTTTGGGTATGTGTGTGTGTGTCAGTGAGTGTGTGTGTGTGTTTGTGTTTGGGTGTGTTTGTTATGTGTGACTGTGTGTGTGTGTGTGTGTGTGTGAGTGTGTGTGTTTGGGTGTGTGTGTTTGGGTCTGCTTCTGTCTCTATATGTCTGTGAGTGTGTGTGTGAGTGTGTGTTTGTGAGAGAGTCAGTCAGTGAGAGTGTGTGTGCGGGAGGGGGGGGGGGGTTATTGGGTGGATGTGTGTGTGTGTGTGTGTGTGTGTGTGTGTGGAAGGAGTGGGGGTGGGGGTGAAGTTTGAGGGCTGTTTTCCTCTTCCAGCACTGGCACAGCATGGCAAGCGCTGGTTAAGGGGATTGGGGTGGGGTTGTGTGGAATATTTGAGGTATTAGTAACAAGACGGAAAGAGGGGAGGGAGGAAAGGCTGTTTCATGTTGTTTTTGTTTTTTGTTTGTTTTTTTTCTCTCTTTTCCTCCTTGCTCTATGAAGACTTTAGATCTTAAGCCTGATTTATCAATCTGCACCAGAGAGAGAGAGAGAGAGAGAGAGAGAGTGTATATGATCTACATCCCATACTTTGTAAACAAGTGTTGACAGCACAAAACCACCTGTGTGTGAGTGTATGAGTGAGGGGGAGTCCAGCTTGTGATCACAGAATAACACACCCCAAACGAATGTGCACTGGAATATGTCCAATATTCAGCCCCCCCCCCCCCCCCCCCCCCCGACCCCCTCTTATCCCCCCCCCCCACCCCCCCACCCCCCCAACACACACACACACACATTCACTCCAACTCTCTGTTAATCTGCTACTGTAAATTACAGGGACAGGGAGGGAGGGGGGAACAAAAGATAGGGAGGGATAGTGACAGGAAGAGGAAGGGGAGGGAGAGGGAAGGAAGAGGGAGGGATAGTGACAGGAAGAGGAGGGGGACGGAGAGGGACAGGGAGGGAAGGGAGAGGGAGGGATAGCGACATGAAGGGAGAGGATCAGGAAGGGTGAGGGAGGGAGAGGGAGGGATAGTGACAGGAAGAGGAGGGAGAGGGACAAAGAGGGAGAGGGAGGGATAGTGACAGGAAGAGGAAGGGGAGGGAGAGGGATGGGAAGGAGAGGGAGGGATAGCGACAGGAAGAGGAAGGAGAGGGAGGGATATTGACAGGAAGGGAGAGGGATGGATAGTGACAGGAAGGGAGAGGGAGGGATAGCAACAGGGAGGGAGGGAGAAGGACAGGGGAAGGATAGTGACATGAAGGGAGAGGGATAGGAAGAGGAGAGAGAGAGGGAGGGATAGGGACAGGGAGGGAGGGAGAGGTGGAGAGGACAGAGAAGAGGGCAGACAGGACAGGACAAACAAGGGGACAGCATAGGTCATTGAGGGAGAGAGGGAGGGAGGGGGACAGGACTGGGCAGGGCAGGGCAGGGCAGGGCAGGGCACTGCACTGTTTAAAGCAGGCGACCAAGCAGCGGAAGCATCCTGCAACCCCCCCCCTCCCCCCCGCCAGCCCGGCAGTGCTGTGTACAAACAAGCAAGCCTGGAAATAATGTGCTGGATTTCATTCAGTTTAGCAATTCACAGCAGCAAACCCCGTTTTCTTCAAAAAGAAGAATCACTGAAATGTACCTAATTTACATGCCAAGGGTTTGTTTTCGTCGTTCTTCCTTTCTATGAAAAGAAACCAGCAAAAACAAACCAAACCAAACAAAACACAACAAAAAAACCCCCAACCCAGAACATAAAAAGCAGAACAGTGTTTACAGAAAACTCCATTTTACATTCTTTAAAACGTTAAAAGCATCTCCCCTTGAGGGTGGGGTGGGGTGGGGAGGGGAGGCGGGGGCGCGGGCAGGGCGAACCACCCCCAGTGTTTATTTGCGTCATCTCTGAGAGGCTGGAGAGTGGGGGGGTGGGAGACTGTGTGCTTGTCTGTGTGTGTGTGTGTGTGTGCGTGCGTGCGCGTACGCGCGCGCATGCCTGTGTGTGCAGCCTGGAAGAAGATGATGAAAGGTTGCCAAACAGCTCCTCTCCCCCCCTTCCCCCCCCCTCGCCCCGCCCCCCCCACCCCCCTCCCAAGCCACATTCTCCATGCGTTTCTACCCTCACTTCTTTCCTATCTCACCCACCTTGATGTTTACCTCTTGTGACTTTTTTGCTGTTGGTATGTGTGGGCTGCTGACTCACGGCCTTGGATTCTCAGGTAGGGGGGAGGGGGGTGGGGTGGGGGGGAGGGGGGGATGGGAGGCTGTTGTGCTTCATTCAGGTACCTGCGAGATTTTCACACACACACACACACACACACTTTGACTTACACTCACAGACACTGAGGGAATTGGGGGAGGGGATATCATATCTTCTGGCAGTGTTTCAGGGTAGCACTGTTACTATCTTGAGGTCCTTTTTTTTTTTTGTTTTTTTGGTTTTGTTTGTTGTCAGTCAGTGAACTGATCAGTAAAAGATACGTAGTGAAAGACAGCTTGCAACTGATGCTTGATACTGATACGTTGGGAGAGAGAGGGGGGTGGGGGTGGGGTGGGAGTGGGCCCAGTACAAGATTGTCATCAAAGGCAAGCTCGCATTGACACTGGATGCTTTGGAAGGAGAGAGGAAGGTGAGGAGTGGGCTCAGTAATAACACCCTCCCTGCCCCCCCCTGCCCCCCCCAAAAAAAAACTGTAAATCATGTTACATTGACACTTGATGGTGTGTGTGTGGGGGAGGGGAGGGGTGAGGGGATGCAGGGGAGAGGGGGGGTTCGGGGGGGGGGGGGGGGGGCAGTGAGCCCAGTACAAGATAGTCATCAAAGACAGGTGGGATTGACTGACACTTGATGCTTTGGAAGAAGAGAGGAAGGTAAGGGGGTGGGGGGGGGGGTGGGGGGGAAGGGGGCTATAAAGATAATAATAATAATGGATACTTATATAGCACACTGTCCAGAAATCTGCTCTGGGTGCTTTACAAAAGCATTTTTGTTTACATAACACATTACATCAATGTTACATACACACACCAAAATGTGACAAAACACACACACATACCCCCCCTCCCCCCCACGCATGCATACATGCATTTTGACATACATGTGTTCCTAACAGCTACCTTCAGCATATACGCACACATAGGCATGCACAAGCATACACAAACAGATAGATGTGCGAGGTTGCATTGATGCTTGATGGTTTGTAAGAAGGGAGGAGGGGGAGTGGGCTTAGTAAAAGATAGTTGTGAAAGACAGGTTGCATTGACGCTTGATGGTTTGGAAGAAGAGAGGAGGGGGGGGGGGAGTGGGCTTAGTAAAAGATAGTTGTGAAAGACAGGTTGCATTGACACTTGATGGTTTGGAAGAAGAGAGGAGGGGGGGGGGGGGGAGTGGGCTTAGTAAAAGATAGTTGTGAAAGACAGGTTGCATTGACGCTTGATGGTTTGGAAGAAGAGAGGAGGGGGGGAGTGGGCTTAGTAAAAGATAGTTGTGAAAGACAGGTTGCATTGACACTTGATGGTTTGGAAGAAGAGAGGAGGGGGGGGGGGGAGTGGGCTTAGTAAAAGATAGTTGTGAAAGACAGGTTGCATTGACACTTGATGGTTTGGAAGAAGAGAGGAGGGGGGGGGGGAGTGGGCTTAGTAAAAGATAGTTGTGAAAGACAGGTTGCATTGACGCTTGATGGTTTGGAAGAAGAGAGGAGGGGGGGGGGGGGGGGGAGTGGGCTTAGTAAAAGATAGTTGTGAAAGACAGGTTGCATTGACACTTGACGGTTTGGAAGAAGAGAGGAGGGGGGGTGGGGGGGGGGGCCTTGGTAAAAGATAGTTGTGAAAGACAGGTTGCATTGACACTTGATGGTTTGGAAGAAGAGAGGAGGGGGGGAGTGGGCTTAGTAAAAGATAGTTGTGAAAGACAGGTTGCATTGACACTTGATGGTTTGGAAGAAGGGAGGAGGGGGGCTGGGCTTTGTAAAAGATAGTTGTGAAAGACAGGTTGCATTGACACTTGATGGTTTGGAAGAAGAGAGGAGGGGGGTGGGGGGTGGGGGGGGGGGGGGGGCTTAGTAAAAGTTAGTTGTTAAAGACAGGTTGCATTGACACTTGATAGCATAGGATAGGAGGGGGGTAGTGGGGGTGGGGGGGTGGGGGGCTCAACAAAAGATAAGTCATCAAAGACAGCTTGCAGTGACACTTGAGACTTTGGAAGAAGGAACGAAGGGGGGGGGGGGGGGGAGGAGAGGAGAGGAGGGGGGTTGCAGAAGATCCACCCCACCTTCCCTCTCCCATGGGAAAAAGAGGTATCGCGCCCCCACCCCACCCCACCCTCCTCCCCTGTCCCCCCCTCTCCAAGCTTGCACCATTTTGCAGAGAGACCCAGGCTTTTGACGCACAACAAAACTGACAGACCTGGAAGAGAGGAAACTGATGAACAGAACTTCCTTGCACAGGCCAGCGCCCTTATGGCTCTTCACACAGTGAAGGGAGGAGAAGAAGAAGAACAAGAAGGAGGAGGAGAAGAAGAAGAAGAGAAGAAGGAAGAGAAGGAGAAGAAGAAGAGAAGAAGGAGGAGAAGAACAAAAGAAGAAGAGAAGAAGAAGGAGGAGGAGGAGGAGAAGAAGAAGCACCCTGTGGTTTGTTTTCACACCTGCCCTCTTTCAGGGCTATGCTGTGCCTTGTCTTGCCTTGCCTTGCCTTGTCTTGCCTTGCCTTGCCTTGTCTTGTCTTGCGTAATGCCAGGAGGAAGAGGACTGCATGTTTCCACACCCCCCCCCCCCCCAACCCCCCTCTGGCAAGAGTTTGTTGTACCGGAAGAAAGGGGTAGGTGGCTGGATGGGTGGGTGGGTGTGTGTGTGTGTGTGAGGGTGTGAGGGGCGGGTGGAGTCTGAAGAGGAATGCAGGAAGAGAGGGGAGTATGGAGGAACAGGCTGCACAGATGGGAGGGAAGGTGTGTTAAGAGTTGAAAAGATTTTATAAAAAAAAAAAAAATTAGGAAGTGGATGTTGTCTCTTGGGGATCTTGGTTTATAGTTCAATGGAGAGGGAAGGAGGGGGTGGGGGGGGGGGGAGACAGAAAGACAGACAGACAGAGAGACAAAGTAACAGAGAGAGAGGGAGGGAATATGAGAGAGAGAGAGGGGGTAGGACAGTGAGATCATGAGAGAGATAGAGAGAAAGAGAGAGGGAGAAAGAGTGAAAATGAGACAAGACAAGACAAGACAATGGTTTATTTGTTAGGCCTCCGGCCCATAACAAAGGAGTGGGCCACTAACAAAAATATTACATAATGAATCAAATAGTGTGAATAATATATCAATGCGCATGTGACTTGCAAGCTCTCTCTCTCTCTCTCTCTCTCTCTCTCTCTCTCTCTCTCATTATCTCTCTCTCTCTCCTCTCCCTTCCCTCAAACACATGCACGCACGTATATACACACCCACATGCACGCTCGCGCGCTAAACACACAGATCCAGCGATCTGGGTTAAGTGAAATGCTGACAAGCTAACAAAACTTACAAAAAATTAATTACAAATTGCAAGAATCGGAAAAAAAGGGGGATGGGGGGTTGACGTATACGCCACAGGGTAACAAAATGCATACCTATATTCATCCACTCGTGTCCAAGTACAAAAGCTCCGCTCTCACGCCAAAAGCCTTGCATACAAAAAACGATAACTTCGCAACTAAAGATTCCGACACACAGGACATCAAAGCGGCAAATTTGAACAAGGTTGGATTTCTGTGATATTTGGCAGGTAAATGTTCTTCTCTTAGAGTCTGATAAACTGGACAAACCAAAAGAAAGTGATATTCTGTTTCAAGGGCTGTGTGACAAAAACTGCACATTCTCTTATCACCAGGAACAGGATTATACTGTAAAAAGCGACAATTCAAATCTGACATACCCATTCGAAATCGTGAAAGTAGAGTGAAAATGAGAGAGAGAGAGGATGGGACAATGAAAGAGAGATGGAGAGAGAGGGGGGATGGGGGGAAGAGAGAGAGAGGGAGAGATAACCATCGAAAGACAAACAGCACCTTCCCCACAAATAAGCTTTGTGCACAAACCCACACACTCATTCGACACGCACTTAAAACAGGCATTCATTTGCGAAAAAATCAAGAGATTAGATACACAGAGAGAGAGAGAGAGAGAGAGGGAGAGAGAGAGAAGGTAGGGGGTATGGTGAGATGCCCAGTGCAATACAGTACAGACTGCGATATCATCAGTAGAGAAGGTTTCTTTCCGTACTTGTGTCTGCACCTGACGGGTATCGGCCACAAAACTTGACTTGGTTGAGATGGGTTTTTTTTGTTTTTTTTTTCTTGTGATTAGATGTTGAGGTAAGGGGCAGGGAGATGGGAGGAGGGGGGGGGGGGTGATGATTGATGGGGTGTGCAGAGAGAGGGGGGGGGAGAGTGGGGAAGGGAGAGGGAGGATTGCAGAGTGGAGGGGGGTGGGGGTGGGGGGGGGGGGGTTGTGGACCAACCACTGCTGACAGGTAGAAATTTAATGTGTGATTTACGGACTAGAGTGGGGAAGGGGGGTTGGGGGTGGGGTGGGGTGGGATTTGTGGATGCAAGGGGATGGGAGGGAATGGTTGGGGGGGGGATGGGGGGGGGGGGTGGGTTGGATGTCATCTTGATTCATCTATTTCTGATTAGCCTGATTCATGTGGAATTGAACTTGTCACTTATTCCCATTTTGCCGCGTATTCAATTGCTGTGTATGTGCGTGTGTGTGTTTGAGTCACAGAGAGAGAGAGTGAGAGAGAGAGAGAGATAGAGTGTGTGTGTGTGTGTGTGTGTGTGTGTGAGAGAGAGAGAGAGAGAGAGAGAGTTGTATCTATATGATAGGAGGCAGGGGGAGGAGGGTGGATCTGATGCACAAAGATCAGGTGCCAGTATACACAGACAGGTCACTGACTGGTGGAAATATTGGGATGGAAGAGAGGGGGCGGGGGGAGGGGGGGGGAGGTTGGCTGTAGATTAGAGAGGGGTTGCAATGTTTTGGTTTGGAGTTACAGGTTTGGTGGCTAAGAACTCAACTGACAGAGATATATTTTGTGATGTGAAAATAACAGAAAACATTTCAGTGGTTTGTGAGATTATAAACAGGTGGTTGGAGAGGGGAGTGTGGGGGGTGGAAAGGGTGTGTGTGTGTGGGGGGGGGGGGGTGCAGGAGTGTTGCAGATTGGGGTTGTGGGTGTGGGGGGAAGGGAGGTTTAGCTTGTGTGTGTTTGAAACCTGTCGAGGAATGTGGAATGCTGTATGCTAATCCCATTGCGAAAGAAACAAAACAAACAAAAACGCACACACAAAAAAACCCCAACAACCTATATACACACAAGCGTGCTTGCATGTTTTCACGCACTCACGGACACACACGCCTGTGCGACATATTTTGTGACACGCATCCTCACTCGCAAAGATACTTACACATGATGAACACAAACTCACATGCATGCATGGACACATGTATGCACTTACACTCTCACTCACCCCCCTGTGCCCCCCCAAACCCCCAATCCTCTTCCCCCCACATGCGCATGTAAGTGTACGCGCATGCGCGCACACACACACACACACACACACACACACACACACACACACACACTCGAACCCACACACACACACACTCACACTCAAACCCACACACACACACACACACTCACATTCAAACACAAACACACACACTCAAACACAAACACACACACACACTCAAACACACACACACACACACACACACACACTCAAACACAAACACACACACACACACACACACACACATGCACAGCATCTCGGATCTCTATCCTGCATTTCCTTCCTATCACCCCAGCAGTGTGGAACTTTGCCTTCCAGGGGAGAGCTGTCTAAATTTATCTGTGATTCAGTCTGGGGGAGGAGTGAGGAGAAGGGAGAGGAAGGGGGAGACGGGTGGGCGGGGGGGACTGCAGTCTTGGGCTCCGCACTGTGCCAGAATGGGGGGGCCTGGCCCTCTCCAGGAAAGTGAGTCATCTGGCAGATTATCAGCTCCTGGTTTTTGTTCTGTCTGTGGGTTCTTTTTTTTTTCTTGTTCTTCTTCTTTTTCTTTTCATCATCATCATCATCATCATCATCTTTTTCTTCATCATCATCATCATCTTATTATTATTATTATTCTTTTTCCTTATCATCATCATCATCATCTTCTTCTTCTTCTACTTATCATCATCTTCTTCTTCATTATCATCATCATCGTCATCATCTTCTTCTTCCTTCTCCTCCTCCTCCTCCTCCTCATCATCGTCATCTTCTTTTCTTCATCATCATCATCATAATCATCATCATCAACTTCTTCCTCCTCCTTCTCTTCTTCTTCTTCATCTTATGATGATGATGATGATGATGATGATGATGATCATCTTCATCTTCATCTTCATCTTCTTCTTATCATCATCATCGTCATCGCCATCACCATCATCATCGTCATCTTTTCTCTTCTTCTTCTTCTCCTCCTCCTCCTCCTGCTTCTTCTTCTTCTTCTTCTTCTACTTCGTCCTTTTCAGAAAGACTTGTTACAGCAGATGTGTAGAGTATATGGATTAGTCAGCAGACTCTTGGCACCTACTTGAAACTGAAACATCCTCCCCTCCTTCCTGAACTCGAGTCATCCGGGCGCTGCACCAAAGAATGGTTAAACATATTCCTCAAGGTTTAGAAGGTTTGTGTCTCAGCCTGGGTCTCTCTCTCTCTGCAAATGGTTCAGCCTCAGGGAAGGTGGTGGAAGTTCCTCAAACACACTCTTCCCCCCCTTACCCCCCTCCCCACCCCCTCCTTCCTTCTGGGTCTCTGCTGAATGGTTTACCTGTCCATTCTGTAATGTTGTCCTTTTTTTTTTTTTTTGTCAACTAGGTGACGAGTCTATAGTATGTAACTATGTATTTGTGAAGTATTATGACCGGTATGTGTGTATCCTTTCTTCCCAGTTCTTTTCCCCTTTGTAAGTTCAGATTCTCTCGCTTCCTAGGCGGATGCTTTACCACTGGGCCACTAAGGTTGCCAGCACATTGTGCATGGCCCAGTGACAGTGTGGGTTACCTGCCTGGGGTGGGGGAGGGATGGAGGGATACATGGGGGGTGGGGAGGGATGGAGGGATACAGGGGGAATGGGGGGTGGAAGAGGTAGTTAGGGGGGGGGGGGGGGGAGGAACTACAGTGTTGGGGTCTTGCCCGACGTGTGACTCATTTTGTGGGGGGAGGGTCTGTGAGAGGGGAGTCAAGTCAGCGGGAGTGGTGCCAGTGGTGCAGGGAGGCTTGTCAAGGCCCTGCCTGCCTGCCTGCCTGCCTCCCTCATCCGGCTGGTTGCACACGCCACCACCACCACCCGTCTCCAACAAAATGATTTCACACACCTAAAAAACAACAACAAGCAAACAAACAAACCAAAGCAAAAAAACACAACTATTTTGGGCCAGTTTGGCACGTCAAGAGGGAAGGTGTGACTCTGTGTGTGTGTGTGTGTGTGTGTGTGTGTGGAGAGAGAGAGAGAGAGAGAGGTGGCTGGGGGAAAAAGAGAGCAGTTTTATTGTTTTGAAGGCATCTTTGGGGGCAAGGTGCTTGTGGCTGTGTCTGAGCAGGGTTCCAGTCTGTTGGATTGGGGTGGATTGATCCGGTTTGGATTGGTGCAGAGTGTGTTGTGTTTATGTGTGTGTGTGTGCGTTATCGGACATCCCCGCCCCCTCCCGCCCCCTGCCACCCCTTGCCTGGAGGTAATTAGGTGGTAAGGAATTGGGTCAGTGGAACTTTGGTCTTCCTCTTTTCTCCCCTCTTTCTCTATGTCTTTCTCTCTTATCTTTGCGTGTGTGTGTGTGTGTGTGTGTGTGTGTAGTAATAGTAGTAGTCTTCAGTTTATTGTCTTTCCACTTAAAGTGTTACTAGATTGTGTGTGTATGCATACAGCAGTGACTTTTTTTTTATAAAGATTTATTTTTTTATTTTTTAATCGTTGTGATGGACAGAATCATCTGGGGGTGTGTGTGAGATGGTTGGCTTAAGTAATATTAGCATTTGATCATTTAGGGTGTGTGTGTGTGTGTGTGTGTGTGTGTGCGTGCGTGCGTGTGTGCACATGCTCGTGTGTTGGTGTGGAATATGTATGTGAACACCCCTAACCAGCCTTATCAGTTTGGACAGGATTTATCGTTTGTTTTAGTTTGGAGAGGAAAGGTTTGAAGAGTAAGACACCTGTTGATTTCCTTGTTTTGCCTCTCCTGTCTCTCAGTCTCTGTTTGGTATCTGCTTGATGTGTTTGTGAGAATGGGTTGAATCTCCCTGTCTGTCTGTCTGTCTGTCTGTCTCTCATTCTCTGTGTGGTCTCTGCTTGACGTGTTTGTGAGAATGGGTTGAATCTCTCCATCTGTCTGTCTGTCTGTCTCTCATTCTCTGTGTGGTATCTGCTTGACGTGTTTGTGAGAATGGGTTGAATCTCCCTGTCTGTCTGTCTGTCTGTCTGTCTGTCTCTCATTCTCTGTGTGGTCTCTGCTTGACGTGTTTGTGAGAATGGGTTGAATCTCTCCATCTGTCTGTCTGTCTGCCTTTCATTCTCTGTGTGGTCTCTGCTTGACGTGTTTGTGAGAATGGGTTGAATCTCCCTGTCAGTCTGTCTGTCTGTCTGTTATTCTCTGTGTGGTCTCTGCTTGACGTGTTTGTGAGAATGGGTTGAATCTCTCCATCTGTCTGTCTGTCTGTCTGTCTCTCATTCTCTGTGTGGTATCTGCTTGACGTGTTTGTGAGAATGGGTTGAATCTCTCCATCTGTCTGTCTGTCTGCCTTTCATTCTCTGTGTGGTCTCTGCTTGACGTGTTTGAGTATGGGTTGAATCTCTCCATCTGTCTGTCTGTCTTTCTCTCATTCTCTGTGTGGTATCTGCTTGACGTGTTTGTGAGAATGGGTTGAATCTCTCCATCTGTCTGTCTGTCTGTCTGTCTGTCTGTCTCTCATTCTCTGTGTGGTCTCTGCTTGACGTGTTTGTGAGTATGGGTTGAATCTCTCCATCTGTCTGTCTGTCTTTCTCTCATTCTCTGTGTGGTATCTGCTTGACATATTTGTGAGAATGGGTTGAATCTCCCTGTCTGTCTGTCTGTCTGTCTCTCATTCTCTGTGTGGTCTCTGCTTGACGTGTTTGTGAGAATGGGTTGAATCTCTCCATCTGTCTGTCTGTCTGTCTGTCTGTCTGTCTGCTATCTCTGTCTCTGTGTGGTTTTCTGCCTGATGTGTTTGCGATTATGGGTCACATCTCCCTTTTCTGTCAGTCTGTCTGTCTCTTGTCTTGCACCCTCTGTGTACTGTCTGTTTGATGTGTTTGTGAGTATGGGTCAGTCATATCTCCCTGTCTGTCTGTCTGTCTCCTGTCTTGCACCCTCTGTGTACTGTCTGTTTGATGTGTTTGTGAGTATGGGTCAGTCATATCTCCCTGTCTGTCTGTCTGTCTGTCTGTCCGTTTCCTGTCTTGCATCCTCTGTGTACTGTCTGTTTGATGTGTTTGTGAGTATGGGTTACATCTCCCTGTCAGTCTGTCTGTCTGTCTGTCAGTCTGTGTCCTGTCTTGCACCCTCTGTGTACTGTCTGTTTGATGTGTTTGTGAGTATGGGTCACTGTCACATCTCCCTGTCTGTCTGTCTGTCTCCTGTCTTGCACCCTCTGTGTACTATCTGTTTGATGTGTTTGCGAGTATGGGTCACATCTCCCTGTCTGTCTGTCAGTCTGTCTCCTGTCTTGCATCCTCTGTGTACTATCTGGTTGATGTGTTTGTGAGTATGGGTCACTGTCATATCTCCCTGTCTGTCTGTCTGTTTCCTGTCTTGCATCCTCTGTGTACTATCTGTTTGATGTGTTTGTGAGTATGGGTTACATCTCCCTGTCTGTCTGTCTGTCAGTCTGTGTCCTGTCTTGCATCCTCTGTGTACTATCTGTTTGATGTGTTTGTGAGTATGGGTCACTGTCATATCTCCCTGTCTGTCTGTCTGTCTGTCTGTCTCCTGTCTTGCATCCTCTGTGTATTATCTGTTTGATGTGTTTGTGAGTATGGGTCACATCTCCCTGTCGGTCTGTCTGTCTGTCTCCTGTTTTGCATCCTCTGTGTGTTATCTGTTTGATGTGTTTGTGAGTCTGGGTCACATCTTCCTGTCTGTCTGTCTCTGTCTTGCATCCTCTGTATACTATCTGTTTGATGTGTTTGTGAGTATGGGTCACTGTCATATCTCCCTGTCTGTCTGTCTGTTTCCTGTCTTGCATCCTCTGTGTACTATCTGTTTGATGTGTTTGTGAGTGGCTAATTGCAAGAATGACACTTTGTGCTGCGATGTATTGCTTTATTTAAATGTGTTTGTAATGATTCTTAATGGACATGGTTCAAAGATTTTTATTTTCTTGTATGAGCATTATTATACAGTCATGGTCTGTATGGGGTATGCTTCTAATGATTGCTGCAGTGTAATCCTTTTTAAATGATTATTACGAGCATGCGATGAGTATGGAACATTGCTTTCTTTTATGATTTTTTTTGTTTTGTTTTTTTTTTTTTTGTATGCAGCATTCAAAGTTAAACACGAAAAGTGCTTACAGTTATTTATTTATTTGTGACATGTATTTATAAAAATGCATGGCACTGAGATATTGAAATGTTTAAGACTAAAACAAACATTTATATGTTCTTATTTATTTATTTATTTGTTTATTATTATTATTATTTATTTTTTTGGTGCCATTTATGAATATGGAATTGTGTTTGTGATAAGGAACCAAGCCACGAAAATCTGTCACAAGTCAGGATCACAAACACCATTTAATTTCAATTTACGTTTGATTGCAAATTGATGGGAGGAAAACCCAAATGTTGTAGCCCTGCACATTGCAGCTTCTTCCATTTAAGTCTAGTCAGAATATTTTTGTTTTCCTCCAGTTGATTTGGTGTGATCATTGGCATGGTACATGATTGGTTTGTGGGTGGTTGGTGTGGTGTGGTAGTGAGTGTGTGTGTGTGCGCACGTGTGTGTGTGTGTGTGTGTGTGTGTGTGTTCACAACAAGGAGTGTGAGAGAAGTGTTTTAGAATAATTTTTAATTGTTATTGTCTTTTTATTGTTGTGACATTTTGCTAGTTTTTGTATTAGGTTGTTTTTTTGTTTGTTTTTGTTGTTGTTTTTTTAAATTTTGTAATAGCACTTGGGGCTTGTTGATTGAAGATAAATGCTCAATAAATAACTATTATTGTTGTTGTTCTATCTGCCTTTCTTTCTTTCTTTCTTTCTTCCTCTTCCTCTTCCTCTTCCACTTTCTTTTCTTCTATCTTGTTGTTGTTGTTGTTGCAGTGGGGATTGTGACTTTCGTTTTCATGTCAACAGCATTTTTTTTTTTTTTTTATTTTTTTGCTGTTCATTTGCTTTTATCTTGTACTGATGTAGAGTTGCGAAGTCATATTGATTTTTTGTGTGTGTGACAAGTGTTCATTTTACAATCCCGCTTGATGCAAAACTGGATAGCCAGGAAGGAAGAATGAAGACTTGTCCATCTCTTCTGTAGATGTTGGTAGATTTTGATGTAACCTTGGTGTGTGATGTTAACAGCACCCCTGTCCTTACATGTCCTTAGAGTTTGACATGTCCTTGGTTGTGACCTTGACACCCTTCTGGTTCTTAAACCATGGCTTGTGACCTTGGTCATTGGAAAAAAAAAAAGAGTAAAACAAAGAGCTCAGGGTGCTTTACTTAAAGAAAAAGTTGTGACCTTGGCACCATTCTTGTCCTTAGGTTGAGATAACCATGGCTTGTGACCTTGACCCTTTGTGACATTACCCTGCCCTCCCCCCCTTGCTTTCTGTTGGCATGGCACAGGACTGTGTTGTTGCTTGCAGTTCCGTCTTTGAGCAGCCTCCAGCCCCCCCTTGGGGTCTTCACTTGCATGACAGTAGCCTCCCTTACGCCAGTGACCTTCCTCGTCGCTATGGCAATGACCCTGATAGCTTTTCTGGGTCGGCTGTTACCAGCCCCCGTTCTGACTACATTCTCTCCGAACAGGAGTATAGGTACGGAATTTTTTTCATCGGCCAAGCAGGTTGATGCGCTTTCACGGTACAGAGCGTGTGTGTACAGTGTACATGTATCCGCTTGTGTTCTTCATTTGTATATTATATATACACACAAGAGCTTCTGGAGACTGTGTGTGTGTGTGCTTGCAATAACCAGTCATCGTATGTTTTAACCGAGTGTGCTTATCGTGTTTGCATTATTGATCCGTGTGCTAATGATGCGTCGGTGAGCGTGCTAACAATGCGAGTGCCATTCCCTGCTTTGACTGCACTGCTGAGGGTGTAGAATATATGACAAGAGGGAGGGTTAGAGTGGGGCTGGTGGAAGTAATGTTACGGAGCTGGGGGGCATGGGGAGGGGGGGGGGGAGCAGTGCTGGTATTTGTGCTGAACTGGGCTTTGTGCAGGGTAGTACTAGTAGAGAGAATGTCAGACTGGCAGCACAACACCGAGGAGCTCCTGACCATGTGAACTACGGAATGGTCATTGTCAACATGCTGTTAGAATTGGGTTTTTTTGTCGACGCGTCGTCGTTGTTTTCATTACAGGACCAGATTTGTATCAACGTGTGTGTTATGGCCATCAAAAAAACGTGCTCTGACTTACCCTTTTTTTTTTTTTTGTGGTAAAGGAGTTTAGGAGGAAAAAAAAATAGTAGGATCAAAATTTAAAATCTTTTTGACTGACACTGTCTTTTCATAACCTTTCCAGTTCCTATGCTCTCAGTGTATTCTTCTTCTGTTTTCATGGGCTGCAGTTCCCACGTTCATTTACCCGTAATGAGTGGACTTTTATGTGAATTACCGTTTTTACTTTGCCATGTTGGCAGCCGTATTCCATTTTCAGGGGTGTCCGTGCTGGGTTTATTCTTGTATCCATAACCCACGGAATGCTTTCATTGATGACAAGGTCTTCAATGTGTGTATTTGATCTTCTTCACAGTATAAATCTGGTACATGTGTATATCTATGTATGTCCAGTATATAAACCCCCCCACAAGCATAGCTGCTGTGTGTATGGTGAGAGTGTTGATGGGGACAGGTCACACACGGATAGGGAGTACCTGGCTCTGATATGCTTGTCATTTTCTGTAAAAAAAAAAAAAAAAAAAAAACAAAAAAAAAACCTTTGATTTTGTTGATAGAATCAACTTCTGTGACCTGTACTGTTAGTAGTAGACCAATGATGTGTGGTTGCATATGAATCATGAGAACTGGGCTGTCTTGTTATGTTCATTGTCTGTGGTGTTGATGAAATGATCTTGTAATAAAAACTTCTCTCTCTCTCTCTCTCTCTCTCTCTCTCTCTCTCTCCATATATATTATGACTTACTGGGAAAAGCTGTACATTTTCAGTTTTCATCAGGAAACGCTCATATGTGAATAATGGTTTTGGTTCCGAGAAGGGCACAGACAAATTTTGATGTTCAGAAAACTTTGATATCCTGGCCTGGGTCACATGGGCCATCTTAGCAGTGATAAGCTTTCTTAACATTAAAAAAAACCTTCCTAACTCTATGGTAATTCTTCAGACTCAGGAACATTCTTTTGCTAAGGAACATTCTTAATGCTTAGCAAAACCAGGGATGCAAAGATAGCTCAAGCGACCCAATCCAGGTTCTAATCCTGACAGCTTTGATGCTCTGGACTAGTGGAAAAGGTTTAAGGCCAGACACTACAATCAAATAACGACTTTTTTTTTGTCTCCGACTATATATCTCTCTCTCTCTTTTTTTTTGTCTACTAGGTGTATCATCACTTGTGGATCACAAAAAAAGTGTTGTTAGATTTCTGTGAATACCCGTTGCTATGGAAACAAATCAAAATGGCCGCCGAACAATGTGTCAAAGATATCGGATTTGTGGTCCATGTGGTGCATGCAGACACTTTTTGTTATGTGGACTTGATACACAATGACATTATCTTCATTTTCACTTGAGATTGTGATTGTGTTGATTCTTCAATTATTGTACTTTTTATGAATTTTTGAAATTTTGGGTATTGCGAAATCCTCAAAATTTAGAATGGGTAAAAGGATTGGAACTGCTATGAATTAAAACCCAGAGAATATTTTCATACACACTTGTGACAAAACTTCAATAACATGTCATAAAACAATCATGTAAAGTCTCATGGTTGCAGGTTTACTCATCAGTGAGCAAGTCCAAGGTATGTTGTCAAGGGCAGAAACTTGACGACGCGTCAAAATTGAACAAAAAATTATTAATAAACACTTTCGTGATTCAGCAAGCAGTCTTTATTGGCAGTTGTTTCATTGTTAAAGGCATCTTTACAGTGGAAAAACTTACGCATATGATAGAAGAGATGTTCAAGAATCAAAATCCATCAAAAACCCAAATCATGAAAAATAGTCATTTTGGTCTGTTTTGCACTGCCGTGTCCCCCCCCCCCACCCCCCCCTCCTTAAAGCAGACTGCATTGTAATGCACACTAATATTGTTTCACACCTGGAATGCAGTATACTTTCTATCTAACCTGTCCCTGCATCTCTTAACAACATATGTTATTCAAAAGCTGCGGCTGTCTTGCAGTGCCTGACGTGTTCATGTTCACGAGTTACTGTTGAAAGTTTCATGCTTTTGTTTTTGGTGCCCTCAAACTGGTTTGATTGATCGAGGTTGTTTAAATCCAGCAGGAAAATATATTGTGGCACCTGGGTAGTAGGAAGCAGAATATTTAGCTTTTTACGGTCAGTGAAAAATGTACAGCTTTTGACACTGATAATGTATCATACCTTACAGTACACGCGTAAATCCAGTACAAGTGTATATATATATATCTATGGTCAGTGCATATTATTACTCCCACAAACATGGCTGTTATGTTTATGTGTGAGTGTATGTGTAAAATGTGGGTGTGGGGTGGGTGTTTTGATAAGGAGAAAGAACAAGGTGAATGTTTTTTTTGGATGAATGTGTATTTTCTAGAGAGAGAGAGTGTGTGTGTGTGTGCCCATTGCATTGTCGTTCGTTCACTCAGTTAATGGCCAGGCTATCCAGACTGTTACCACACTCTGCGTCAGTGATGCTCACAGAATCAATCGGTAGTGTATCATTGGTTCCCATGGCTCATTCCTCTCTCCTCTCTCTCTCTCTCTCTCTCTCTCTCTCTCTCTTTCAGTCTGATGTAGCTGAAAGACACGACATTGTTTCTGCTTTGTCGTCTGATGATGACCTCACAATACTGTCAATAGCTAAATTTCTTGTAGAAGCACAAAGAATAAGATGTAGTCTTACGGTTCAGAATGGTGCCAGAGTGGATGAGGGGGATGGCAATGTGTGATGTCTGTTGTCTTGTGTTCAGACTGTGGGCCAAGTGGTAAGGTAGACATTGGACGGTATCGTTGATAGAATGGATGGTCGAGTAATGGTGTTTTTGTCTTTTTGTTTTGTTTTTGTTTCTGTTTCTTCTTTTCTTTTCTTTTTTTTTTTTTAATGTTTGTTGCTTCCTTATTGTAAGGATGTTGTATTTCGAAAAAAGCTGTTTGTTTTGTTTTGATGGATTAAGCAGAGTGTGGTATGGTACTTGTGGTGACATAAGAATTAACCCTATCACCCCCTTGTCAATAGACCTATGCAGGTAATGACAATAAAATATCAAAGCGTCAAAGCGTCTCTCTCTCTCTCTCTCTCTCTCTCTCTATTTAAAAAAAAAATTTTTTTTTTAAATATATATTATTAACATTTCTGATCTTCGTTTCACTCGATGGTGGGTTTCACTACATGGTGATTAACAACCATTGGTTGTCTTTTTCTCTCTGTATTATCAGTTAATTTACCTTCGTGTATGATTGATTAATGGTGAATGATATGTATACTTTACATAGTGTAGTCTGTTTTGATTTTTCTATTATTAGTTGTTTTTTTTGTTGCTTATAGAAAGTTTTGCATAGCTACCTGGTTGGTTACTTTATATAGTGTAGTCTATTTTTATTTTTCTATTATTAGTTGTTGTTTTTTGCTTATAGAAAGTTCTGCATAGCTACCTGGTTGGTTAGTTTGTTAGTGAATGATTTAGTTGTTGGTGTCATATATCGTACCATGTCAAACTGTTGCAAATTAGGGCTTTATCGGTTTGCTCTGTGTTGGCCAAATTTCGCCTCTAACCCAGCACGTTTTTAGCCTTTGCCAAGCCTGTTTGTTGTCTGCTCAGGCAGTCAGCGCACAATTAGTTAGTCAGTTCATGCATTAGTCCAGTGCTAACAGTGTGATTTGATTTGATTTGATTTGGTTGGATGGTTATGAATATATTAGGTTAAAAGGTTTCAGGGAGAAAAAAAAAAAATGTGTTTTTGATGATGAAACCACAGGTGTGTGGTGTTTGTTGAATCTCAGGCAACATTTTCTTTCTGCACATGACTTTGATAAAAAGAAGATGAAATTGATGGTACCTTGAATAACGTTGTTGTGATGTGTTGTTTTTTTTTTACAGTCACACGAATACATTCTTAGAGCTATATTATTCACTCACAAAAAAAAAAGACACAATAATGACTTCTTCATGTGCACTGATGGAAAACGCTAATGTGTACATTTTTCTTTCAAACATTCCAAAATACACAGAGAAATGTATAATGTTTTTGGCTGGCCGGCTGTATGTTTGTTTGATGTGCCTCAAAGAACTCTTGTCCTTTTTTTTTTTTTGTTTGTTTGTTTTTCTTTGAAAATTTTGCTGACAGAACTATAGTTTTAATGTGTTTTTTTTTTCAGTGTGTGTGACTTCTCAGAGTACAGATTACTGGTGTGTCATTGAATGAAAGCTGTTTGGCTAAGACTTCACTTTTTTGCTGTTATGTTTTTAACTTCAGGGGGCTTTTGTTGTTGCCTTATTCTTGTGTTTTTGACTTTGTCTCTCTCTCTGTCTCTGTCTCTCTCTCTCTCTCTTCAAAGAGAAGTACTCATAGTAACCCCTGTGAAAAGAAAAGTAATCATGGCAGCAGAGCGTTGGCCGAGTGGTAGTGTGCCAGAGTAGGAAACGAGCGTTCACAGGTTTTGAGTCCCATTTACAGACGGGCACCATAGCCGAATGGTTAAAGCGTTGGACTTTCGATCTGAGGGTCCCGGGTTCGAATCACGGTGACGGCGCCTGGTGGGTAAAGGGTGGAGATTTTTCTGATCTCCCAGGTCAACATATGTGCAGACCTGCTAGTGCCTGAACCCCCTTCGTGTGTATATGCAAGTAGAAGATCAGATACGCACGTTAAAGATCCTGTAATCCATGTCAGCGTTCGGTGGGTTATGGAAACAAGAACATACCCAGCATGCACACCCCTGAAAACGGAGTATGGCTGCCTACATGGTGGGGTAAAAATGGTCATACACGTATGAAGCCCACTCGCGTATATACGAGTGAACGTGGGAGTTGAAGCCCACGAACGCAGAAGAAGAAGAGGAGTCCCATTTACAGACTGGGATTTGGATCAGGGCTTGTTGGGTGCTAGTCATTTGTACGAGTCGATAATCGGAGGTCCTGTGTGCAGCTTGTACTTTGTGCATTTAAAAGGACCCACAGCAGCAGAAGGGTTGTCCCTGGCAAAAAAAACTCTGTAGAAAAGTCCACTTTTGGTAGGAAGACCGATAAACTTGCAGACACAAACAAATATAAAATATTCCAAAAATGGGGGTGGCGCTGCGCCGTGGCGACGCGCTCTCCCAGGGGAGAGCAGTCTGAGTTTCACACAGAGAAATCTGTTTTTGACAAAAAGTCATACAGTGCAGTACCAAGCAGTACAGTATAATGAGATATGGTACGATGGGATTTCAGTACAATATGGTGCAGGATGATGAGGTATACAATACAATATTGATCCGTGTTGAAACAAGAGTCGTCATCATGATTCCGGTGATTTCACCTTTGGTGTCTGGTCACTTGCAAGGAGGAGGGTGGTGGCAGAGGGTATAGGTTAAGGCACTCATCTCCCAATACAGTGTCTGTGAGGGTCTGGGTTCGAATCCTGCTCTGACTTTTTTTTTTTTTTTTTTTTGCCACTTGGCGCACTGTAAAAGAACCCTTGGCAACAAAAGCGTAGTCCTCTGGCAGAACTGTAGAAGAAATCCACTCTGCTGTAGTACACAGGTAAGATTCTATGCATGGTTTGACTAGCGCATCGGGGGTTATGCTGCTGGTGTAGGCATCTGCGTATGTGGATTTGTGGATTTGACGCCTTTTAGAGAACATGAAAGCAGTCTGCTTTACAGGTGACCTACATGTATGTGTGTGTGTGTGTTCGGTTCCCCCAGGAACGCCCTCAGCTCACAGAGCGCCAAAGAGCAGCGCCGCCTGGCTGGCAGCACACAGTACAGACGCACAGCCTCCGACACGGTGCCCCCCAAACGAGGCATTCCCACCGCCGTCAACAGCAACAGCCACGGTGACGCCCACAACAACCACATCAACAAGAAGTCAGTTGGGTTTTTTTGGGTGTTTGATTGATCTGTTCTTGGATTCTTTTTTTTTTGTGTGTGTGTGTTTTTTGTTTTTATTGTTGTTGTTTTTTTTGGGTTTTTTGTTGTTGGTATATTCCCCTATGACTAATGAAGTGATACGAAGATGTAGACACACTCACATGTGCACACACACACACACACACACACACACACACACACAAAAGGATACACTCATGCAAGCACACACACACACACACACACACACACACACACACACACACACACACACACACACACACACACATATTCTCTCTCTCTCTCTCTCTCTCTCTCACACACACACACACACACACACACACACACACACACACACACACTCACTCACTCACTCACTCACTCACTCACTCACTCACTCACTCACTCACTCACTCACTCACTCACTCACTCACGCACGCACGCACGCACACACGCACGCACGCAGAGATCTAATGTCACTCAGTAAAGACCTTACATTTAAAGGAAGCAGGTTTACAGTACTGAGTTTACTTAGAACCTGAGTTCAACAGTGTCAGAAAGATAGAAAAAGAAATATGAAAAACATTCCCATGGTGTATTCAGATTGATATCCCATTACTAGGTAGCATTTTGCTTGCCTGACAGATGTATGCATCAGTCTGATATCTGTACTAAGCAGAAGTTCCTGTTTGAACTGAAAATGACAAAACTACTGCTATTTATCAGTACATGTATGTCAGATAAAAGAGCTGTTTTGTGAATAAGAAATGAAATTGTAATTTGTGAATAAGAAATGAAATTGTAACAGTCACGAGACTTGAAATATTTTTGCTTGGTAATTTTTTTTGTGCCTTTTCCATATATGCTTTATCATAATTAGGGTGTATGGAGAGAACTGATTTTTTCTTATTTTTAAGCCAAATTTGGTGTTGATGGAAGTATTTCCAGGGAAAATTAAAGTTACTGCTGACACACACACACACACACACACGCACATGCACACACACATGCACGCACAACAACACACACACACAACCGAAACACAGGGTTATTATGCACAGATCATGTTGTGTGTAAACACACGCTTCATTCCAAAAACCAGAGAAAAGCAACTTTGTTCTTTTCTTGGAGACAGAAAAAGAAAAAGAAACAAACCCAAACACATGCAGCATACACAGACGCCTACCAACCCACCTTTCTGTAATCATACATGAATTATGATTCCCCCCCACACCACAACCAAACAGCGGCCTAGCGGACGACGACGGCGGCAGTATCAGCCCGTCCCACAGCAATTCCAAGCCCACGACGCCAACCAACCCCAGCCACCCCAGCGTGTGGAGGCTGCAAGGGGGGGGAGGCGGTGGGGGCGGAGGAGAGCGGGCCTCGTCCCCTGTACAGAGCCCCAGCACTCGGCACCGCAGCAAGCCTCCAGAGAGGTCCAGTGTGCCCACGCCCACCTCTGGGAGGTAACGTCACGTGTACTCCTGCTGCTGCTGCTGCTGTTGTTTGGACTCTTGAGATGCCAGCTGTATTGTATTGTGTTGTGTTGTGTTGTGTTGTATTGTATTGTAATACTCTTTTTGTCACAACAGATTTCTCTGTGAGAAATTCGGGCTGCTCTCCTCAGGGAGAGTGCTTTGCTGCAGTGCACTGAGAGTGCCACCCTTTTTTCTTTTGTTTTGTTGTTGTTTTTTTGTTTGTTTGTTTTTTCTTGCAATTTTATTTGTTTTCCTGCTGCTGCTGCTACTACTGCCATCACTAGTCTACTACTTAAACAACGACAACAACACCTACTCGTACTACAACTGCTACTACTGCTGCTATTACTGTTTATACCCTCCATTGTGGTTGTTTTTTTGTTGTTTTTTTGTTTTCTTTTGTTTTTTGTTGTTTTTTTACTCCTGGGTCGGAATCATTCTCATTGTTGTTAATTGATATATTTATTTTAAAATTATTATTATTATTATTATTATTATTGCTGCTGTTGTTGTTGTTGCAGTCATGATGTCTGTTTAAGTTTGTGTAAATTGATTTATTTTGATATTTTGTCATTTATAGTCAATGAGTTTTTGTACATATAAAGCATTGAATAAGCCTTTGTTATTATTGTCATTATTATTGTTATTTCTGTTACTATTGTTATCAGTCTTGTACTCTAGTCATGATGTCTGTTTGAAGCTTGTTTGAAATGACTGATTTTGTCGTTTCATCATTTACAGTCAGTGTCAGTGAGTTTTTGTACATTAAAAGCATTGAATAAGTGTTCATTGGTATTAGTATTTTGTTTTATTTTTTATCACCATCATCATCATTATGATGACTGTTATTATTATTAGTGGTAGTAGTAGTATTGTTGTTACTATTATTATATTAGTATTACTATTATTGTATTTTATATTTATCATCATCATCATCATCATCATTGTAATTTGTAGTAGTAGTAGTAGTCGTGACAGTAGTAGTAGTATTGTTGTAACTATTATTATCATCATCAGCAGCAGCAGCAGGAGCAGTATTATTATTCAGAATGTTTCATTACTAGTATTAGTGTTATTAATATTATCAGTAGTAGGTAGAAGTAGTAGTAGTTGTACTTTTGTTGTTACTGTTATTATTATTTGTATCGGTATCATCATCATCATCATCATCAAGATCATTATCATCAGTATTATTATTATTATTATTATATTATTATTATTATTAGTAGTAGTAGTTATGACAGTAGTGGTGGTATTATTGTACCTATTATTATCATCATCATCATCAGCAGCAGCAGTATTATTATTTAAAATGTTTCAGTATTAGTATTTGTATTATTATTTGTATTTGTAGTTCTTTTTATCACAACAGATTTCTCTGTGTGAAATTTGGGCTGTTCTTCCCAGGGAGAGCACGTCGCTATACTGCAGCGCCACCCTTTTTTTTTTTTTTTTTTTTTTTTTTTTTTGCGTGCAGTTTTATTTGTTTTTCCTATCGAAAATAATATTATCAGTAGTAATAGAAGAGGTAGTAGTTGTACTTTTTTTTTTGTTACTATTAATATTATTATTATTTGTATCCTTATCATCATCATCAAGATCATTATCATTAGTATTATTGTTAGTATTATTATTATTATTATTAGTCTTTTTATTCATCATTGTTATCATTATGATTATCATCATGATGATTACCTCCCCCCTGCCCCAGGTCTGTGTCACGCACGTCCAGCACGAGCAGTGTGAACAGCGTGCAGTCGCAGGGCAGCACCGGAGGCAGGGGGGCTAACTCTGCCACCACCACCACCACCGCTTCCTCCTCCTCCACCAGCACCGGAGGGGGTTCCCGCCACGCCAAAAACCACCCCAACCCAGTACGTCACGAAATGTAACATAGTGTAACGGGGGTTCCTTCGTAGCCTTGGTAACCTTGTTTCTCTCTTGTGAGGCGTCTTGTCTTCTCTGACGCTGGTGCTTTTCCTTCTTTCTCTGTGTGTGCTGTTTGTTGTGAAGTGCTGTGGGTTTCTGTTGTTTTTTTGTTTTCTCTGTTTGTGTGTGTGTGATGTGTTGTGTGGGTTTTGTGTGTGTGTGTGTGTGTACGTGTGTGTGTGTGTGTGTGTGTGTGTGTGTGTGTAAGTGTTAGTGGGTTTTGTGGCTGCTTCTTTGTGTGTGTGTATGTGTGTGTGTTTGTGTGTATAAAGTATTGGTGGGTTTTCTGTGTAAAGTATTGGTGGGTTTTATGGCTGTGTGTGTGTGTGTGTGTGTAAAGTGTTAGTGGGTTTTGTGGCTGTTTCTTGTGTGTGTGTGTGTGTGTGTGTGTGTGTGTAAATGTTGGGTGAGTTTTATGGCAGTTTTTATTTTGTGTGTTTGTGTGTGTGTGTGTGTGTGTGTGTAAAGTGTTAGCGGGATTTGTGGCTTGTTTCTCTGCGTTCAAAGTGTTTGTGGGTTTTGTTGATTTCTTTCTGTCTCTGTAAAGTGTTGCCGGGGTAGGATGTCGGGTCTGTCACAGTATCAGTAAAGTTTTAGTGTGTGAATGATAACGGAGGGGGTCATTTGAATGTTTGTGGCTGGGGCTATGGCTCGGGGGTGGTGAATGTCTTTCATGTTTTGACGTTCTTGGACTTGCTGTGTTAAGTGCCTTTCTTTTGATGATTTCGCTTTATTTTCTGTGTTACAACTTCTATTATGCGTTGATCTTTGCCTGGACGTATTGAAGACTTGTGCTTCGATGTTCAGTTTTCACTGTTGTTGCTGTTTTTGTGTCATTTTTTCTGTTTAGCATCTGATATTTAGTTCTCTCTGCTGTTATGTTTGATGGAATAATGAAAACATCTATTTGATTGTTCTGTTCGTGTCCTGGGTTGAAGAGGGCAGCTGTTTAATTAATGTACTTTTGATGTCTGTGTGTGTGTCTGTGTAAACTGTCAAGTGGCTGAAATGCTGTCTATGATGTTCTGAAAACAGTGAAAGTTTACCCGTTTGGTTCACTCAATGTTCTTTTGGTGAGGACCAAAGCTTTGCACAGTGAAATGTTTTGTATGTGTGTATGTGCAGGTGAGTGTGCAGACTTGTGTGTGTGTATGTGTGTGTGTGTGTGCACGCATGATTGGAATCCGGTGTATGTGTGTGATGTTCTATGCTATTTGTTTATGTTTACAAAAATCAGATGTTTTTAAAAATTGAAGGTCATAAGTATTGGCTGGTCAGTTCAATGATGTCCTTGATAACTGCACTGTTTGATAATTGCACTGTTTTTGTTGTTGCCATTGTTGTTGTTTCTTTTGCTATTCTTCAGGAATTTTTTTAAATTTTTAATATATTTTTTAATCTTTTATTAAAGTTTCAGGTAAATGTTTGATATTCAAAACAACAATTGAAGTATTTAGAAATTTGAGGACAGTGTTCTATAAATGACATTAAAAGTCCTGTTTATTGGAAGTAAGACTGCTTAATTTCTAAAGCAATTACTGACTTTGAAGAGAAGCCATTAGCAGAAGTAATTTTCAAAGCTCCAAGGTATCAAACACTGACTCTTCTATGAGACAGCAGAGATTCTGCTGTGATGTGAGGCATCAAGCTATAACCACAGTATAAGAAGCATTAAGAAGCCTTGCAATTTCTTGAAGCTTTTCAAACACTGACTGTTCTATGAGACAGGAGAGATTCTGCTGTGATGTGAGAGGCATCAAGCTATAACCACAGTATAAGAAGCATTAAGAAGCCTTGCAATTTCTTGAAGCTTTTCAAACACTGACTCTTCTATGAGACAGCAGAGATTCTGCTGTGATGTGAGAGGCATCAAGCTATAACCACAGTATAAGAAGCATTAAGAAGCCTTGCAATTTCTTGAAGCTTTTCAAACACTGACTGTTCTATGAGACAGGAGAGATTCTGCTGTGATGTGAGGCATCAAGCTATAACCACAGTATAAGAAGCATTAAGAAGCCTTGCAATTTCTTGACGCTTTTCAAACAATCTCGAGAGTTCTACCACCGTGACCCGTCCTTGTTTGGTGTTTTGTGTGTGGAGACGGTGTAACCTTGCTTCGTTGAACACGTGTCGCCGTCTCTTCTTCATGGTGTTTTCTGAGTGTTGTTCTCTCCCCTTTCTCTCTTCTTCTTCTTCTTCTTCTTCAGACGTCGACGCCCAAAAATGTGCGGCGAGCCGTTGGTCGAATAGTAGGTTCTCTGGGTGTTGTCTGGTGGCTTGATCCGTTGTCGTTGTTGTTGTTGGTGGTGGTGGTGGTGGTGGGTGGTGTGTTTGAAGTCTCTGACCGGTTCCGGTGTTGTGTTCCTCCTCACTGTTGAGTCTGCACTGCTCCCTTGCTAATCTTTTGGTTGTTGTTGTTGTTGATGTGGTCACTTGTTTGTTTGTTTGTTTTTTTTTGTTTGTTTTTTTTGGTGTCTTCTTCCCCCCAAGGCTTTGAGGAGAAATGTTTAGACAGATTCAGAACTTTTTTTTTTTTTTTTTTTAGCCTGTGTCTCTTGTCAGTGGGAAGTGAAGATGTAGAATGCTGTAAAAATTCTTTTCTGCTGAGTGGTCATTGTCACGTAATCGGAAGAAAGATATGTGCTGTTCGGGTTTGAAATTTGTTGTGGGTCCGGTTTGATGGCAGGGAGCATGCATTGAAGTAGTTCATGTTAGTGAGCAGCGTCCAGTGAGCAGAAGGGGAGGGGGTGTGGGGGGTAGTTGGGGGGGGGGAGGGGGGGGGGGGCTTGGGTGGTGGTGGTGGTGGAGAGAGAGTGGTAGTAGGTTGGGCGAAATGGGATTGTATTGTATTACTTTTTGTCACAACAGAGTTCTCTCTCTGAAGTTACG
Organism: Babylonia areolata; assembly: GCF_041734735.1. Lineage (NCBI taxonomy): Eukaryota > Metazoa > Mollusca > Gastropoda > Neogastropoda > Buccinidae > Babylonia > Babylonia areolata. Next base: position 5,167,559 of record NC_134888.1, on the reverse strand, counting down.
GCTGCTCTCCCCTGGGAGAGTTGCGTCGCGACAGTGTAGTGTTGTTACCCAGTCTTAGTTTCTTTTTTCTGCGTGTAACTGTAAGTGTATTTGTTTTCCTATCAGATTAGGTTTGTTTTTTTTCTACAGAATTTTGCCTGGGACAGCTTTGTTGCTGTGGGTTCTTTAACATGCTAAGCTTAGTACTTGCTACACACAGGGCCTCGGGGTTTATTGTCTCATCCAAATGACGAGCTTCCAGACCACCACTCAGGTCTAGTGGATGGGGAGAAATTACTGGCGAGCGTGAGATTCAAACCTGTGCGCTCAGATTCTCTCGCTTCCTCAGCGTTAACACTTTGCCGCTGCTCTGCTGGGATGAAATGGATAGTGATGATACCCCTTGTGAACGTAGTGAGGGAGGAGTACAGAGTTGGAAAGGGCAAGCAGGGGATGGTGGGAGGCTGGGGAGGGGGTGGGTGAGGGGGTTAGTGGAGCTGTGTCAGGTTCATGCCTTATCTCCCTTGGCTGCTCTTTGTTGAACAGCGTTTTTCTGCGTCCATCGTTTTTCTGCGTCCATCCCTTTGTGACGGCTTCTTGCACTGATTTTGGTTTTAGTTTTATTATTTTATTATCATTTTTGGAATGGATTTTTTTTCCACAAGGCCCTGGTTCGATTTTCTGATCGACGGTTTGGGTTTTTTTGGAATTTGTTTTCGGTTTCAATTTGTTCGGAGATTTCACCATGAGAGGGATTTTGTGTTGAAGGCGTGTGATATGTTTTTTTCTTGACTTTTCTTGGCTTTTGGTTTTTATGGGATTTATTTCTACTTTTTTTTTCTTGTTCCTTTTTATGTTTTTCTTTAGATCGGTTTTCACAGGATTTTTGTTTTGTTTTTGATTCTGTTTTTCTTTTGTGTGTGTGTGTGTGATTAATGCCCCTTTTTTCCCGTAGTATCACGTTGTTTTTCATTTATTGGAAAAGAAAATCTTTTTCAAGTGTTCTTTTCTTTCTTCTTTTTAATTGGCCACGCTAAGACATAAGTAAAATACTGAGATTTTCTGTTACACTCCTGTTCATCTTTTTTCTTTTTCCTTGCTCAGACTTTCAAGTTCAGAACTAAACAGTGAAGCATGTTTCTTTTAATGTGTCTTTCCCTCATGATATTTGGCTCCTTTTCTTGTAACAGTGTTGGTGAACCTTTGATAATATGTCCCCAAAACAAATCTGTGTTGAGAAACACTCATTCCAGAGGTCGTCTGTTAACGTGCCTTAAAACCCTGAGAATGGGGCTGTTCCAATGAGACCTTTGAACACCCCTCATACCCCACCAACCCCTGTTTAGCCCCCCTCCCCAGGGATCAGGTTCGACATCGGTCATCGGTCATTGACGCATTTAATTTTGAAATGACCTATTGTTTTTCAAGTTGCCAGGTCACATGACTTATTGTTTTTATGACCAGTCGGTCAACCAAAGTAACCATCTCTCTCTCTCTCTCTCTCTTTAACGATCGCGATCGCTTTGTCGTCTGCTCCGACAGGAAATGACTATAGACTGGTTTATTAAAATACGGATCCGTGACGAAACGAAATCCGAAACGAATCTTTATTGCTGCCTTTCGCGAGCTTCGGCAAGAAGAATTGGCGTTCCCACTTTTGCATTAACCGAGTTTTTAGAAAGACACACAGAAGTTATGTTAGGGACGGGTGATATTTGACCTATTGATTTTCAAAATGACCTATTGATTTTATGTTCTTCCGGTCATATGACCTATTGTCTATTGAACCCAACCTGATCTCTGCCTCCCCCACACCACCACCACCACCACCTCTCTCCCAGTCTTTTGTCTAAGTCTCTGTCTCTCTCTGTCTGCCTATCTGTCTGTCTCTTCCAGTCTTTTGTCTCAATCTCTATCTGTCTCTCCCTATTTGATCTTTATCTTTGTATTCTCTTATCTCTTTTGCCTCTGAATGAATTGGTTGGATGATAATCCTTTTTTAAAAAAAACCACCAATACCATCTATAGTTGACATCCATGATTCCCGTTCCTCACTTTCTTTTCTTTTTCTTTTTTTAAAGTGTTTCTAGAATTCTTTTCAGTTGTTTATTTCTGTATTCAGACCAGTTCTGTCTGGAATTCTGCTTTGTTTAGATTGGCACTTCAGTGATTGATTCTGGAAGCCTGTTAAGCCAGATATCTACTTGCATAGCGTTTCATCAATGATTGTTAGATTTTTCATGTTGGGGAACAATTCTGACCCTTGCTGGGATGCCCAGGGTTCTTTGCCTTGCATTGGTTAGATTTTGTTTGAAAGGTTTGCATGATTCTGCCACTTTTGTTTTCATACTTGATTTTTTTTTTTGATTGTCCTCTGTCTTTCTGTGAATGACTCAAGTCTGTTTCTCTGTCCATCTCTGCCTCTCTGTCTGACTGTCTCTCTGATTCTCTCTGTGGCTGTCTTAGACATTCCCCTTTTTGTGTATGGGTCAGTGGCCTTCACAAAGGAAGTCTGTGTCAGTGTCTGTGACCGTCTCGTCCGTCGTATTGCACTGTCTTGAGGTTCACGATTTCTTCAGTTATCTTCCTTTGATCCAGCTTCCGTTATCTCTTATTTCCAATCTCCTGTCTCAGTTTTCCCGTCATCTTTTGTTCATTGTGGAACAAAGAGTGTGTGATCAGTTGTGTTTGACTACAACCATCAGAACATCAGAGGATCTAAAATTCTAAGAGGCGACTGCTGTCTTGACTGTTTTGGAGAGAATTTGATTATAGTGGAGAGTATCTTGCCCAAGTTACATCCCCACTCTCTTGGCCAGGAAGGCTTTAGGACAGTTGGCGTCGGGATGATCCCCAGAGGTCAGTTAGCCCCCCAAGGCTGCAGCGCTAAAAGCCAGAACAATCTTACCTCCTAGTTTGAGAGTCGTAGTCCTTGACAAAAGACCTAAGTCCAGACACGGTAGTACAAAAAACGTATGAAATAAACTTGAAGTTTATGGCTTTCTGTGACATGGTATGCAAAGATATTAGACTAAACATGTCTAAAAAAGGTCATTTTGTGCAATTTGTCGTGACGGTTTCCATGGAAACGAATCCAAAATGGCCGACAAACAAAACAATTAAAAGCTTATAACTTCGGTACCTTTATAGATATGTTATTTCTGTTTGTTTTATTTGATTTATTTGTATTTGTTCTTTATTAGAGTGCAGTGGTATTTTGGAGTTTGAATAAATGCATTTATTATTATTTTTGTTGTTGTTGAAATGAGTATAAATTCCTTGACATCATTTCTTTCAAATGAGTGTATATTGATTCTTTTACTAGTACTATACAAACCATTGCACTATAATAAAGATGAATACATAAAGAAAGAAAGTACTAAGTTTGAACATGCTATCTTTTAAAGTTTTTGAGCATTAGCATTTTGAAAAATGGTATTATGAGGACAAAACACAAAACTGAGAAATCAGGAAAAGAAAGAGATGTGCTTGTACTCAAAAGAAATCACACATGTTGATGCTGTTTAAAGCTTTATTTAAGTGAGTATAGTACCCAGGTGAAACGGACTATAAAGATTAGATGTTGAAGAAGCAGATTATGCGAAAAAACGAAAATCACAAAAAAATCATGATATTGGTCAAAATTTCACTACCGTGTCTGGCCTTAAGCTGTAAGTGAATTCCCCCATTGCAGTGGAGAAGCCATTGGTCATACAGCTCTCACTTTGCTGTTGGCCCAGCTGTAAAGCTGATGGAGTGGGGTTTGCTGCATACTTTTAACTTGTTTGTGTGACAGTGTGTTGTGTAATGCTTTTGTGGTGGTGACAGTATTGCTGCGGAGGTGTCTGCCCAGGGTGTGTGCAGGTCTGTGGTCTCTTGTCCATGTGTCTGTTTGCCATGGTGATGTGTACATATATGTCTGTGTGAGAGTGGCTAACTGATGGTCGTGTTGTGTGTGTTTGGTCATCCCTCACAGGAGAACAGCTCCGCCAAGGTGAATAGTGCACTACCTGCCTTTGTCTGTCTGTCTGTCTGTCTGTCTAACCAGCTTTCTGTTCACAGCTTGACGCTCTGCCTGCCTCTCTGTGTGTGTGTGTGTGTGTGTGTGTGTTGCTGAAGGCCTGCAAAAAGAGTGTGCATTGTGAGAAGGCTGGTATGTCTGTGACTTGGCTGTGCTGTACAGTGTACATGGCTTGTAGTGTCTGATCCATTGGTGTGTGTGTGTGTGTGTGTGTGCGGTGTGCCACTGAGGCCAGAGAACTGCAGCCTTGGGCCTCTGGAACTTGCTGCCTGCCACCTCTTGTCTGTGCTTGTGTCTTGTGGGCAGCAGGGTTAACCCTCTCGCTTTCACATAGTTCACAGATAAACTCTCCTTGTGTTTGGCTGTGGCTGGAAGGCTAGAGGGTTAAGGGGGTGTAGGTGTGAGGTCTTCACATGGATGCAGCTAATCTGAAGCCGGCTTCAAATTGGTTTGTGTGTATTTTTAAGTGATGGGACGGACATGGTCGCCTCACTTGTTCATAGCTAGGATGATGGGATTGGCAGCTCCTGATGCAGAGAGTTGCAAGTGATCTCCTCCCTTTGTCGGCTGTCAGAATTTATCAGCCATGTTGAAAAACAATTTGACAAAATTATCAGCCCTGTTGGAATTAATCAGACAGGACTTAATAGAAGACTGTTGTCAAGATTCAAGATTCAAGATTCAAAAACTTTATTACTCAAGGATAAAGATTTTAGGCATCGCCCAGTCTTCCAATCTGTCCTTGTGACAACAATAACAATAACAACATTAACGATAACGACACAAAAATAATAATTTTGTTAACACTGCTACATCCACTGCTACTACAACGAAGAATGATCACCACCATCATCATTAACATCGTAAAAAGTAATAAAACGAACGCATTCATACATTCATATCCATACACATGCACACACTCTCTCCACCCAACACACACACACACACACACACACACACACACACACACACACACATATATATATATACTTATGCACATACAGAGACATGACCGAAGTGAGAAACATATAGCGGACATAAAGAAAACAGAGAAGCACAACTTTACCATTGCACATATACAAAAGTGATTAATTTGCTGATGCAGATGTTACAGGTAATAACATCCAATATACAGGCGAACAAGTAAAAACATTGATTGTCAAAATCAATCAGCCTTGCTAACAAAAAGCAATTTGTCCAGGACTTCATATAAAACTTGCTTGTTGTCCTGTCCAATGCATGTATTTGTATTGTGACATTGTAAGTAAAAGAAACAAAAACTCTTTTTTTTTTTTGATTGATGAAAGATTTTTTTAAGAGTGTATTTCCTGTGAATAAAGTCATCACTTCTCTGGGTGTGTTTTAAGTAGGCTAGTTGATAGAAGCTGAAAGGTGTGATTGAAGCCTGACTGAATGACACAGGAAATGAATGGTTAGCGCCTAAAGGCAGCCCTACCCAGGTCAGTAGCTTATCATGCAAATAACGAAGCGCTTAGAGTTAGGTCTCGGACTGAGGGTGGGCACAATAAAAGTATCCAAGAACAAGAATAAGAACAACAACAATAATAATAATTGTACTTTTATATATCAGTATCAGTAGCTCAAGGAGGCGTCATGCTACACCACATCTGCAAAGCAGATGTCTGACCAGCAGGCTTAGTCAGGCCTTGAGGAAAAAAAAAAAGTAAATAAATAATAGATAAATACATAAAAAAAAGAACTATTACTACTACTAATAATATGTATAAGGTGCAAAACCTTGATGAAGTCAACTATAAGCATACAAAAAAAGAGGAAATAAATAAATAAATAAATAAATAATAATAATAATAATTGAAAAAAAAAAAATAAAAAAATAAATAGAATAAAAATTAAAAAAAACTGAACTGAATTGAACCGGAACGTGAAAAACTGTTTTTAACAGAGACAAATTTTGACACCAGACAGAGCAATGTTTGGGTGCAGTACTCAATGTGTTCATCAAAAAACGGGGATGTTTGTTTGTGACGGAAAAGACCTGCGGTGGTCAGGCCGTGTGATGATGGCTGCACCTGTGTGATGAGTCCTCAGATCTGCTGCTGTCTTGTCTGTCTGTTCCGATTCACGCATGCTTGGGTGTGATGAGAGTGTCGTTGCTGACCTTTGAGTTATCCTGAGCATGGCGCTCTGGTCTTCTTGGAATGTACACACAGCTGGAGTGTGTGTATGTGTGTGTTTGTGTGTGTTTGTGTGCATGTATGTGAATGTATGTGTGTGTGTGTGTGTGCATGTATGCTGTCTATTCACAGTGTCTTGGATAGCTGGTTGAATATGTGTGTGTGTGTGTGTGCATGTATGCACATGTATGGTGTCTGTTCACAGTGTCTTGGATAGCTGGATGAGAGCTAACATAAGACAGAATCCTTATTTTAGCGGAGCTTGCTACAGTGTGCTTGTCTCAATGTCTGTTTTAGTTCTAACAATAACACTACTACATGTCATGTAACCTATTAGTAGTTAAAAAAAAAAAAAAAAGAAAAAAAAAAAAAAAAAAAGTTACGTTGTAGCCTGCCACGAAAGGAAAAGTATCGCTTCATTCTGCTAGAAAACTAAAACGTTGACAGCGAAAAGACCAACATTTGGATGAAAAAGATTTTTTTTTTTTTTTTTCCAAGAGAGCAGAGGCAGAGCAAGTCATTTTGTCTTTTGTCACAGTAACAAACTAATTTTGGGGTATGTGGAGCACTGTTATACACCGGGTTCTTTCAGAATCACTGCTTGCTAAACAAGTGTATGCCTTCTGTTAAAACCCATCTGGAAAAAAAAAAAAAAAAACCAAACTGACCTGCACTATTTTCAGGGGATTGAGGGTGCATGGGAGGGTTAACTCTTTCGGTACTGTGAGAATGACAGCTTGCGTAACCTCCCCCCCCCCCCCCCCAACCCCCCCTCCTTGAAGTCTTTAACAGTAGTTTTTAGATGCTTTAAATACCAACGTGAAATAAATGATAGTTTGTGTGGATAACTCACATATAGCCTCACCTCACCTTCTGTGTATTATTTTTAGGATCACAAGAACTTCAAACAGTTTGCTTAATAGTTTACTTAATACTTTACAAGTAGTGAAACACAGCTGATGCTCGTTTTATGATCATAACAAAACATGCAAGAAATGTTCACTGGAAAATGCTCAAACGGCATCCAAACTTCATCGGATAAGTTGTTTAAAGATTTCCAACACTGGTGTCTCTTTTCTGATTGTTGTTTACTCTCAGATGATCAGTCAAAAAGCCATTTTGATGAATCAGAAAAAAACAGTTTGATTAAAATATATGCATTGAGCGAATGGATGAATTAAAAGAAATAGTCAAACGGCCACCACAGGGGCATGCCATTGATATATTAGAGGCCCCTTTTCATGAAAGTAATTTGATGTCAGTATTTGGACGGGCGCAATAGCCGAATGGTTAAAGCGTTGGGCTTTCAATCTGAGGGTCCCGGGTTCGAATCACGGTGACGGCGCCTGGTGGGTAAAGGGTGGAGATTTTTACAATCTGCCAGGTCAACATATGTGCAGACCTGCTAGTGCCTGAACCCCCTTCGTGTGTATACGCAAGCAGAAGATCAAATACGCACGTTAAAGATCCTGTAATCCATGTCAGTGTTGGTGGATTATGGAAACAAGAACATACCCAGCATGCACACCCCTGAAAGCGGAGTATGGCTGCCAACATGGCGGGGTAAAACGGTCATACACGTAAAAGCCCACTCGCATATATACGAGTAAATGTGGGAGTTGCAGCCCACGAACGCGGAAGAAGAAGAAGAAGAAGATGTCAGTATTGGACTGATTAGGTAGCGTGAGTGGACGGTTGTTAGTGGACGGCTTTGTACAGTATTGTTTGTTGTTGGAACCAAGTCGGATTACTTTGTTGTTCAGTGTGTGGAAAACCCCCCAGAGAGTTTTGTATTTGTATTCTTTTTTATCACAACAGATTTCTCTCTGTGAAATTCGGGCTGCTATCCCCAGGGAGAGCGCGTCGCTATACTACAGCGCCACCCATTTTTTTTGTATTTTTTCCTGCATGCAGTTTTATTTGTTTTTCCTATCGAAGTGGATTTTTCTACAGAATTTTGCCAGGAACAACCCTTTTGTTGCCGTGGGTTCTTTTACGTGCGCTAAGTGCATGCTGCACACGGGACCTCGGTTTATCGTCTCATCCGAATGACTAACGTCCAGACCACCACTCAAGGTCTAGTGGAGGGAGAGAAAATATCGGCGGCTGAGTCGTGATTCGAACCAGCGCACTCAGATTCTCTCTCGCTTCCTAGGCGGACGCGTTACCTCTAGGCCACCACTCCACTGTTCAAACATACAGTCAAGAGTTCTGGACAGCAGCAATTTGGCAGCACAGGGACTGGTGGATCTGACTGAACTCTGTCTCACAGAGAAAACCAGAACCTGTGGATGTCCTTTTGGGTACCATTGTTAAAAGAATCTGGAGAGTAGATAAGGAAAGAGGCAGGTCAGGTGTCCGTTTGAACCCCCCTGAAGTTGTACAAAGTTTAGAAAAAGAAAAAATGAGAAATAATGAAGGATGGGTTAAGGAGAATAATAATAATGATGATAATAATAATAATATAATGATAATAATAATAATGGTATTTATTTAGCTCTGAATCTTGTGCAGAGACAAATCTAAGGGAAGGGAAGGGGTGGAGTTTGTTTAGAAATCTGTCAGAGGGAAGGTGTCTGGATCGTCTGCTCCTGTTTTTGTAAGTTCTTCAGAAAGGAAGGAGGATATTAGACAGAGGTCTGACTGTGAGCATGCACTGAAGAAATCTGCCAGGAGGCTCTGTTAATGTGGCTGGCTAGGCAGTAACTGCAGCAGTGATTGTAGTCATGGTAATAACAGCATGGGAAGTTTCACAAGTTCTGATATGCGGAGGATTTTACTTTACATCCTATATATATATGTATATCTATGTCTAGGTGTGTATATATATATATATATATATATATATATATATATATATGTGTGTGTGTGTGTGTGTACATTTTTTATGTGTTAAGTTATTTTAAGGAATATGAATATTTGTGCATTCTGTTTGTGTATGACTAAGTTTAGTTATTATTTTTGAGTATGTGTGTGCGGTGTATGCTTCCCCCCTCCCTAGGTTACAGTGTTCCTTTTTTTTTTCTTTTTTTTTTTTTAATGTATAATTATGCATTTTGGTTGTGCTTTGTTTTGGGTATGTTTGTTTGTTTTGTTGTTTTTTCTGGTTTCAGTTGGCACAGCGGGCCTGATGTATAATACACTGTTGTTTGTTCGTTCCCTTAACTTTTTCATTATTGCTATGTTCTGTGTGTGTGTTTTTTTTTGTCTTTTCCATGACAGAGTCGCATGTATACTCAGCCATCATCCACTTACTCTCGATTGCGGCCTCCGTCATCCTCTGTTCATCGTGTAAATGTCTTGAGCTTGGATTTTTCTTTGGTGCTGGTCCCCCCACCCCTTAACCCTTCCCTCCCTCCCGGGGGGCCTCCCTCCCTCTGTTGCTGTGTTTCCTGTGTAGTGTGTGTGTGCGAGTTAGAAACGCTTGGTGTTTTTGTTTCTGCTGGCGGCTTTTGGAGGCTGTATTCTACTCTTTTTCTTTTTTTAATTTATTTATTTATTTTTATTTTTTAGAAAATTGTGGGGTTTATTATTGTTCCCCTCCTTTTTTTTTTTCCTGACAGTAAATAATTATACGGACAGGGATATGAGTGGAAAAGGAGCGTTAAAGAAAAAACTTTTGTTGAGTATCGTTCATGTGGTCATGCAGCCATGTAGATGCATCTACAGGCGCATGAATGCACACGAATACTGTCGCTCAAGTGTACTAGTTTCAGTTTGAGAAAAAAGGGGAGGGGCAGAGACATGTACGGGTACCCTGACTGGTTGACAGTATATGGCATGTGATTTCCTGATGAAATCATTGTAATGGCAGATTGAAGGGCAAGTGACTGGCGCAAAAGCCGAGTGGTTAAAGCATTGGACTTTCAATCTGAGGGTCCCGGGTTCGAATCTCGGTAACGGCGCCTGGTGGGTAAAGGGTGGAGATTTTTCCGATCTCCCAGGTCAACAGTTGTGTAGACCTGCTAGTGCCTGAACCCCCTTCGTGTGTATACGCAAGCAGAAGATCAAATACGCACGTTAAAGATCCTGTAATCCATGTCAGCATTCGGTGGGTTATGGAAACAAGAACATACCCAGCATGCACACCCCCGTAAACGGAGTGTGGCTGCCTTCATGGCGGGGTAAAAACGGGTCATACACGTAAAAGCCCGCTCGTATACATACGAGTGAATGTGGGAGTTGCAGCCCACGAACGCAAAAGAAAGAAAAGAAAGAAAGAAAGAAGGGCAAGTGAAATCAGTTATAAAAAAAAAAAAAAAAAAAAGGGAAAGAGAACAGTATTTGAAAATAAAAGATTGAGAGCAGAAACAGTATAGATAATGGGCAAAAAGCAAATAATACACAGGCCAACACAGTAATGGATAATGGGCAAAAGCCGGTAAGACAAAGTACAAAGGCAAAAACAGTAATAGATAATGGGCTAATACAGTCATCGATAATGGACAACACCAGTTTTTGATGATCGGCAAAAGCAGTAATAGATGGGCCAAAACAGGTACAGTCAATGGACAAGGGCAAAAACTGCTAGAGATAATGGGCAAAAACAGTTATCGATGATAGGTAGAAACAGTCATTAGTAGTGGGAAACAAAAACAGTTATCGATAATAGGTAGAAACAGTCATTAGTAGTGGGAAACAAAAACAGTTATCGATAATAGGTAGAAACAGTCATTAGTAGTGGGAAAAAACAGTAATAGATGGGCAAAAACAGGTTAAGTCAATGGACAAAGACAAAAACAGATATCGATAATGGATAAGAATGATCAATGATAATTTGTGAAAACATGAATCGATAATGGGCAAAAACGGTAATAGATGGGTTTAAAAAAAACAAAACAAACGATATAGGCAACAGACAGTAGGAAAAACAGGAAAATCAGAGTAAAGTGCCGTTCCTTGGGACACAACACCATGCCGAAACGCGGCCTGGAACCCTGATCGTTGCTGGTGATGCATCCGTCAAACACGGTTTTGTCACTGGCAGATAATGAAAACAATACTCTGAAGTCAAGTTAAGGGGCAGCAGGTCTGGATTAGCCTGGCTCTAAACAGGCCATAATGTTTGATCAGAGGAGAACCGTATAGCAAACGGTAGCGTGAAAGGTTAATTTGCAGGATCCTGTTAACACTGGAAGGGGGTGTGGGGGGGGTTAGTGTCGTGCAGTGTTTTTGGAAGTTGTGGCGAAGGGCGCAGTAGCCGAATGGTTAAAGCGTTGGACTTTCAATCTGAGGGTCCCGGGTTCGAATCTCGGTGACGGTGCCTGGTGGGTAAAAGGTGGAGATTTTTCCGATCTCCCAGGTCAACATATGTGCAGACCTGCTAGTGCCTGAACCCCTTTTGTGTGTACATGCAAGCAGAAGATGAAATACGCACGTTAAAGATCCTGTAATCCATGTCAGCGTTCGGTGGGTTATGGAAACAAGAACATACCCAGCATGCACACCCCCGAAAGTGGAGTATGGCTGCCTACATGGCGGGGGTAAAAACGGTCATACACGTAAAAGCCCACTCGTGTATATACGAGTGAACGTGGGAGTTGCAGCCCACGAACAAAGAAGAAGAAGAAGTTGTGGTAATAGCTTGATATTGAAGCAGGGCTGACCATTCTTTTTGGCATGATGATTTTTTTCTTTTTTTTTTTTTCTTTTTTGCTTGTGGGTGCTTGGTCTGTACGCTGTTGCTCTGCTTTTTTTTTTATTGAGTTACCACCTCCTCCCCCCCCCCCCCCCTCATACCCCCAGTATGTACTTTGTTGTTCATAGGATTGGACTTGGAACGGTATCCGAGAAAAAGAAAAATTGAGACCTAAAGTCTCATTTTATGGTTATGGAGAAAAGAAAAAAAAAATAGTGTGGTGTTGATTAGAAAAGATGATTTTTTTTTTTGATTTTTTTTTTTTTAATAAAGTGCATGCATGGTGGCCTGTAGTCTTGTTGTGTGGTTTGGAGGAAGATTAAAAAGCGTTGTTGATTAGGAAAGATGATTTTTTTAAAAGTGCATGCATGGTGGCCAATAGTATTATTGTATGGTTTGGAGGAAGGAAAAAAAAAAAAAAGCGTTGTTGATGAGGAAAGAACATTTGGTTCATGTATGCATGGCGTTTGTCTTTGTCCCTGTTCTTTCTTCCCTCTGTTTTTGTATTCTGTAGCTGTTTCTTTATGTATTGCTGCCATCCTTCTGTGATCAGCTTATACGGTATGATAGAAATGAGCATTTTTCTGCGATAAGCTTACTGCAGAGTGTATGGCATCTGATATTACCCCTTTCTCTTGGTGATAAAAGTATCTGCACTGTTTTTTAATTTTTTTTTTCTTAATATAATTTATTATAAAAAAACAAACTTTTTTAATGTATTGTTACTGATATGACTGCATTTTCCCTGCGATGAAGGTGTGTGTACCACTTGTTACTCCCAGCCAGTTGTGTAGTGTATGCATAATGATGTTACCTCTTCCTCCCCATGGCAAAGGTGTATGTACCATTTGTTAACCTCCAATGTGTCTGTACCATCCATTCGTTACCTCCAGCCAGCTGTATACACTGATATTACCTCTCCTTCCCCATGGTAAGGTACCTGTACCATTTGTTACCCCCAGCCGGCTGTGTATTCAGTTTCAGTTTCACTTTCTCAAGGAGGCGTCACTGCGTTCGGACAAATCCATACACGCTACACCACATCTGTTGAGCAGATGCCTGACCAGCAGCATAACCCAACGCGCTTAGTCAGGCCTTGAGTGCATGCTTACATATTTGTGTACCTATGAAAGTGGATTTCATTTTACGTAATTTCGCCAGAGGACAACACTCTCGTTGCCATGGGTTCTTTTTCAGTGCGCCAAGTGCGTGCTGCACACGGGACCTCGGTTTATCGTCTCATCCGAAAGACTAGACGCTCAGTTTGATTTTCCAGTCAAACTTAGGAGAAAGGGCGAGAGCGGGATTCGAACCCACACCCTCACGGACTCTCTGTATTGGCAGCTGAGCGTCTTAACCATTCTGCCACCTTCCTCCTGCTGTGTAGTGTATGCATAATGGTGTTACCCCTTCCGCCCCATGGTAAAGGTATCTGTAACATTTTTACCCCGACCAGCTGTGTAGTGTATGTATACTGATATTACCTCTTCCCCCCCATGGTAAAAATATCAGTACCATGTTACCTCCAGGCAACATTATTCCTTCTTTCCCGGCCTGGCTGCTTTACCCTCATAATCTCCATTGTTATTCTTGTATCAGGCTCTGTACTTTGCCTCTCAGATTGATAGATACATTACTGTACAGATTGTTAAGGAATATTACTGTATATGTTACAAGGACGCAACAGTGGTCTTTGAATTATTAGGGGATAGTTAAAATGTGTAGCCAGAATATTATTAACAGTTCACCGGTTGTTTGTGGATGTGTGCGTGCGTGCATATGTTTGTGTTGCATGCATGTGCTATTGTGAAAAAGGACAGCATATTGAGCTAAACTTCTAACATTTGTGATGTGCTTGTTGGTATAACATTGGGCATTTTTGTTACATGGGCTGCTGTTCTTTCAAAAAAATAGTGAAACAGATTTTGATGTGGGGATTTGAAGTGGTTTTTGTGTGCACAATGCTCAAGTAGCAAATATGATTTATTAACAAACTTGCAATACTCGCATAATGGTTTGAGCATCTAACGTTTTGTTACATTTATATAGCAACAGACCACTGACATATACTTGCCTGCAGTGAATATAATTGTTGTGTGTTTTGATGTGCATAATGTTGAACAATCATCCAGTATTCTGTATTCTATTGGCAGTATACTGCAGGTTTGTTTTACACAGCAGGATATCTGCTGATCTTTGAAAGCAAATCTTGATGATATGGAAACAGAATGCTGTTATATTTGTACTTTGTTAAATTGTGTGTGTGTGTGCGTGCATGCATTTGTGTGTGCATGCATGTGTGGGTGTGCATGTATGCTCATTTGCTTGAATACCAGTGTGCACAGATGTTACATTATTCTGCTAACTTAATGTAATGTTTCTGTAAGAGAGAACGAGAAAGAAAAAAAAAGTGTCTGTATATTCTGATGTGCTGCTGTTATCGCAGTATTCCTTCTAGGACTGTTCATCAGTACTAAATGAAACTTGGGAGAGAATGATGCAATACTGTATGTTTACCGTAGTGCTGGTCCTGATGTTCAGTCATAATACTCCACACCAACCCATAGCAGCTGATTTTGTCATTTACCAGCAGTGTCGCTTCCGCAAGTGTAATTTTGTTCTTTGCACCTTCATGTATGTGTGTGTGTTTTATTTTATTTTTTAATTATTGTTTCCCCTGTTAACTTTATTCTAAGTTAATGGAAAAGCTTTTTTTTTCTTTTTTTTTTCCCTCAAGGTAAGAGACAGCAACGCCTTAACTTTATTTCATTCATGTAGTGATTGTATTCTATTTTGATTTAGTTTGGTTTATTTTGCTTTATTTATTTATTTTATTATCATGTTATTCCCCCGCCTGTCTGATAATTATAACCAAACAGTGGAAAGACGTTAAACGATGAGTGCAGTGTTTGTGGGTATGAGGTTGGAGTGGGAGGATGTACCAAATGTCCCCGTATCATTGTTAATATTATTAATATTATGAATATGCATGCAAAAAAAAATTTTAAAAAGTGAGGGTGTATAAAGTGTGAAACTTCGTGTTGTGTCGTGTGTGGTGGCGTCCAGGAGGAGGAGTTCAAGGCCAAGCACCAGCAGGTCAAGGCCCAGCACCAGGTGGAGGCTCAGCGCCTCAAGTCACGCCTGGAGGACCACAGGTCAAAGGGCACCTCCGCCACCTCCATGGGGGCCAAGGTCAGTGGCGTGCTCGGTCCTGTAGCAGTTTCAGTTTCAGTTTCTGGTCAAACAGAGTGCCAGATTTTTGCTTGAGTTTTCTGAGTTTGATACCCGTTGAACCTGGTGGCTTAAGGGTGGAGATTTGTTTTGATCTCCCAGGTCACCATTATGTGCAGACCTGTTAGTGCCTGAACCCCCTTTGTGTGTATGCACGCAAAAGGGAGTGATGGCCTAGAGGTAACGCGTCCACCTTGGAAGCGAGAGAATCTGAGTGCGCTGGTTCGAATCACGGTTCAGCCGCCGATATTTTCTCCCCCTCCACTAAACCTTGAGTAGTGGTCTGGACGGACGCTAGACATTTGGATGAGACGATAAACCAAGGTCCCATGTGCGGCATGCATTTAGCGCACGTAAAAGAACCCACGGCAACAAAAGGGTTGTTCCTGGCAAAATTCTGTAGAAAAATCCACTTCGATAGGAAAAACAAAGAAAACTACACGCAGGAAAAAATACAAAAAAATGGGTGGCGCTGTAGTGTAGCGACGCGCTCTCCCTGGGGAGAGCAGCCCGAATTTCACACAGAGAAATCTGATGTGATAAAAAGAAATACAAATACAAATAAAAAGATGAAATATGCATGTTAAAGATCCTGTAATCCATGTTGGCAGTAGGAGGGTTATGGGAACCAGAACGTAACCAGCATATACCCCTTGAAAACGACACAAAGTCGCTGACGTGGGCGACGGGCTCAATAGCCGAGTGGTTAAAGCGTTGGACTGTCAATCTGAGGGTCCCGGGTTCGAATCACGGTGACGGCGCCTGGTGGGTAAAGGGTGGAGATTTTTCCGATCTCCCAGGTCAACATATGTGCAGACCTGCTAGTGCCTGAACCCCCTTTGTGTGTATATGCAAGCAGAAGATGAAATACGCACGTTAAAGATCCTGTAATCCATGTCAGCGTTCGGTGGGTTATGGAAACAAGAACATACCCAGCATGCACACCCCTGAAAACGGAGTATGGCTGCCTGCATGGCGGGGTAAAAACGGTCATACACGTAAAAGCCCACTTGTGTGCATACGAATAAACGCAGAAGAAGAAGAAGAAGCTGACGTGTGTGTCCACTTACAGCGGCCAGGGGGATCAGACACTGACAACAAGCGGCAGTCTGGTGGAGGGAGGTCAGGGGCCACGACTGCTGGCAGAAGTACTCGGCCAGGTGGGTGATGTCCCTTGAAATGTTCATGCATGTCAGATGTATGTCTTGTACTTGTGGAGAATTCCTTTCAATCTGTTAGTATCTTGTTTAGAAAAAAAAAAAAAAAAAAAAAAAAAAAAAAACACACAAAAACAAACAAGCAAGCAAACAAACAAGAAACACACACACACAAACACACACACACACACACACACGATAAAACAGGGTATCTGATTCACATAATGAATGTTTTGAACACAATTTAAAAAAAAAAAAAAGAGAAAAATCCTCATGGTTGTTGTGCATTGATCAGTTTACCTTCTGCCTGGGTTTTTATTGTGAGTGTCTATCTGTTTGTCGTTTAAAAAGTGTTTTGCATTTTGGATGATGATAGTTGACTAATGTTGTTCGCAGGTAGCGGTGTGTTGTGGTTCAGTGTGTGACCTAAGGACTGTGCGTAGGTGGATGCAGTGTGTTCAGTAGAGGAACCTCCCCGCCCCTAATCTGTGTCTTGGGAGAAGATGATACCTGTCGTGTGACTGACCGATAGATGGAGAATGGTGTAGATGGTGTGGTGATTTGTTGATTGATAGTGCATGGAGGGGGGATAGGAGGTCAGAAATGCTCTGGGAAATTAACCGAAGTCTGTTCAGGATCGGCAGTGTTGTTAGTGGTTAGGACTGGGTTGTGTGTGTGTCTGTGTGTGTGTGTGTGTGTGTGTGTGTGTGTGTGAGTGTTGTGTTGATCAGTCTCTGTGTTTTGAGTGGTAGGGACTGGGTTTGCATCGATCAACTCTTGGTGTTGTGTTGTGAGTTTGTGTGTGTGTATGTGTGTGTGTGTGTGTGTGTGCGTGTGTGTGTGTGTGAGTGAGTCAGTGAGTGAGTGAGTGTTGTGTTGATCAACTCTTGGTGTTGTGAGTAGTGTGTGCGTCAGTGTTGTTTCAGTCAACTTTTGGTGTGTGTGTGTGTTGTGTCGATTAACTCTTGATGATGTTTTGTGAGTGTGTGTGTGTGTGTGTGTGTGTGTGTATGCATCTGTCACTCTGTTTGCTAGTGTGTGTGTGTGTGTTGTGTTGATCAGCTCTTGGCATTGTGTTGTGAGTAGTGTGTGTGTGTGTGAGTGTTGTGTTGGTCAGTTGTTGATGTTGGTGTTGGTGTTGTGGGTGGTTAGGACTGTCCCTCTTGTTGTGTCCACACAGATCAGCTATCGCGGAGTCATGTGACCAATGGCCGCTCCTCTGGCCAGACCAGCAAACAGACATCTGGTGTGTTACAGTGTGCCTGCTTGTCCCCCTTGTCTCTGTTTCTTTTTGTTGTTGGTTTTTTTTTAACCCTTGCCTTGGTGTATTGCACTTTGTTGTGACTTTGTGGACTTGTCTTAGCAAGGTATTTGGATAAAAGATTTTTAAAAAAAATCTTTAAGAAAAAAAAATTGTTTGTTTGAAGGATTATTGTCTGCAGCAGCTTTTATCTGTTTTTATAAACAGGATTTATCAGGTTGTGAATGCCATTTATATATTCGTTTCAGTATTTTTATTATCATTTAAAAAAAAAATTGTATATAGATTTGTACAAATATAAGTTATATGGTAAAAGATTTGATGACTTTGATAAAGTTTTAGCAGCCGAAAAAAAAGGTTTGTTTTTTTTCTGTTGAAGGTTATTCTGTTCATTAGACTGCAGAAATAGTTGGACACTTTTTGTCTTTTAACGGGCAGTTTCGATTTATATTGTGATTTCTTGGTTGCTACAGTGTGTGATTTTGGTCCTTTGAATGAGCAGTTTTGATATGGATTGGGATTGCTTGGTTGGTTAGTGTAGTGTGTGCTTATCGTCTTTTAAAGCCAGACACGGTAGTACAAAAACGTATGAAATAAACTTGAAGTTTATGGCTTTCTGCGACATGATATGCAAAGATATTGGACTAAACACGTCTAAAAAGGTCATTTTGTGCAATTTGTCATGACGGTTTCCATGGAAACGAATCCAAAATGGCCGACAAGCAAACAAAAATTAAAAGCTTAGAACCTCTTTACCTTTATAGATATGTTATTTCTGTTTGCTTTATTTGATTTGTTTGTATTTGTTCTTTATTATAGTGCAGTGGTATTTTGGAATTTGAATAAATACTTGTTGTTGAAATGTGTATAAATTCCTTGACATTTTTTTTTTCAAATGAGTGTATATTCATTCTTTTACTAGTACTATACAAACCACCGCACTATAATAAAGATGAATACATAAAGAAAGAAAGTACCAAGTTTGAACATGCTATCTTTTAAAGTTTTTGAGCATTAGCATTTTGAAAAATGGTATTACGAGGACAAAACACAAAACTGAGAAACAGGAAAAGAAAGAGATGTGCTTGTACTCACAAGAAATCACACATGTTGATGCTGTTTGAAGCTTTATTTAAGTGAATATAGTACCCAGGTGAAACGGACTATAAAGATTAGATGTTGAAGAAGCAAATGATGTGAAAAAACGAAAATCACAAAAAATCATGATTTTGGTCAAAATTTCACTACCGTGTCTGGCCTTAATGGGTAGTTTTGATTTAGATAGTGATTGCTTGGTTTGTTATAGTGTGTGCTTTTGGTCTTTTTAATGGGTGTTATTGATTTAGACGGTGATTGCTGGGTTGGTATAGTGTGTGACAGATACATGATGGCGAAATGGAGACATGTGTGGCTGATGTTTAGGACACAGGGAAAGGGACGGAAGAGAACGACAGTGCAGTGTGGCCATAGCATTGCTATGAAGGACAGCTAAATATACATACAGACCTGCCACCTGATACAATTTGAGTGTAGTATACTCCATTGAGCTTCGGGGTGTAATCCATCAACACTCAGAATGAAAATGCTACGCTGAAGTAGCAGATATCAAGCAGCGTTATTTGCTTTGATGAATCAGTTAATACCGTGGGCGAATTGAATTTGGGTGAAAGGGGAAGGAGGGGGCTGGAAACATGGCCTGTGTCGTGGGGCTGTTGCTGAGAGTCCATGAGAATTTTCATTCCGTGGCTCACGATTGGCCTGAGCCAATCAGAGCTCAGTTGACCTCCCCCCCCCCCACCCCCGACACCCCCCTGTTGCAGAGAATTAGACTGTTTCTTCCTCCTGCTCTCATTCTCATGGGGTGTTTGCTGTCCTCCTCAGGCTTTCCATGTTGGAAAGAAAATGTCTGTGGAAAGAAAATCTTGCGATGAATTGATGTCAGCAGTAATGAATCGAGCATCGGCAAAGCTTACTGTGAAGAATTCCCCAGTATTCTCAGCCTTCTTGTGCTTTATATGTTTAGAGTTAATGTACTCGAGCCAAAAGAAAAACCCCCAGTGAATTTACAGACAGTAAAGTTGTATCTTATCATTCTTACCTTACCTTACCTCACCAAACCCAGTCTAATCAAATCAGATCTAATCTAATCTTATCATTCTCAATTCAAACCACACTCTGTGCACTGCGTGTCGAATCAACTTCAAAGTGTCACACCGCAGAATCAGTATTTTACAACACGTTAAAACCTCCAGACGCGTGATAGGAAAGGCATCAGTTCCATCGTTCTTTTGGAATGCCAGTTGGACTACAGATAAGCATTGGTGCTGCAGCTACTGCTTGGCTCAAATGATGAAAATGTTACTCTTCATGTCTTGTTAGGGGGGTTGGCAGGTCTCTGTACACATGCACTCCCTCTTACATGCAGACATACCTGCACACTTTGCAGTATTATACAGTATTGTACGGTTTGTGCATTTGTGACAGCCAGGATGGACCCATTGCATTCTAGTACAGCAAAGTAGACTGAACGAAAAACAAAAAAAAGTCTTTCTTTAAAAATAGTGTGGTGACAAATGTTTCAACAAGATCTGCACTTGAGAACTCAGGGATGGTTTGCATGATCCTCAGTGTTGAGGGCAGTGTGCTTTGTTTTTCCCCTCTGACCAACCCAGAGAACTAAGGGGTGATGTTTTTGACTTTCCCCACTGATTAATCCATAGAACTAAGGGTTGATGTGGCTGACAGTGTATTTGCCCACCCCCCACCCCTTACCTCCCCCCCCTGACTAACCCAGAGAACTAAAAGGTGATGTAGATGAACCTCAGTGTTGAGTGCTGTGTGCTTGGCTTTCCCCCCCCTGACTAACCCACAAATCTAATTTTCAGTTTAAGTTTCTCAAGGAGACGTCACAGTATATATATATATATATATATATATATATATATATATGCAACACCACATCTGGTAGGCATATGCCTGACAGCAGCATAATCCAGCGCTCTTAGTCGGGCCTTGATTACATGCATGTATATTCGTGTACCTATCAGATCGGATATCTCCTACAGAATTTTGCCAGAGGACAGCATTCACGTTGCCGTGGATTCTTTTTCAGTGCATGAGCTGCACATGGGACTTTCAGTTTATTGTCTCAACCGAATGACTTTACGCTCAGTTTGATTTTCCACTCAAACTTGGGGAGATTAACTCTTTCCATACGAACGGCGAAAGAGACGACGTTAACAGCGTTTCACCCCAGTTCCCATCATCAAAATATTGCAAGCGGAAGGCTCTTATACTGAAGACGTGAATGTTGACAAAGAATACCACAATTCTGGCGACGGAAGCTAAAGGTTGGGTCATTGAGACACCCACTGGACATCCCGAGGGGTCTGTGTAGAGGAGAAGAGAGGACTGGCCGTACTGAGTGAGTTAAGGGCAAGACAGGGTATTCGAACCCAGACTCGCATGGACACTGTATTGACAGATTAAACGCCTTCACCGTTTCTGGCACCTTTCCTCCTCCCTGTGTGTGGCTCTTCCTGTGCGTGGCTTTTCCCCTCTGTGTATGGCTGGCTTTCCCCGCCTGACTAACCGGTAGAACTAAGGGTTGATGTGGATGGCCAGTGCTGTCGGCAGGAGCCATGAAGATGCTGGAGGAGTACAAGGACGTCAACCCCAACTTCACCATCAGGCGCCGCGAGGAGCAGCAGAGGGAGGAGAACCAGCAGCTGGAGATGTTGAGACAGGTGGGTGTGGGTGTGGGTGTGGGTGGGGCGGGGCATGTGGAGGGGATGTGGGGGTGGGTGTGAATGTGAGTGTGAGCCGTATAATCACAGATGTCCACCATTGCTGTTGTCATGATTGCGGATATCTATGATTGCCAAATAATCACATATGTCCACCATTGCTGTTGTCATGATTGCAGATATCTATGACTGCCTTATAATCACATACAGATATCTATGATTGCCTTATAATCACATATGTCCACCATTGCTGTTGTCATGATTGTAGATATCTATGATTGCCTTATGATCACACATGCCCACTGCTATTGTTGCTATGATTGCAGATACCCCGTGATGCCAACTGTTATGTTTTTGCCGTATTTTGTTACACCCGATTGCAGTTTGTTCTGACATTATGCCAATGTCAGAATTATTCCAAGACGTTCATTTTCGACTAGACAGCATGGTCATTTGCTTTCCGTAACATTGCCCAGATGCTCTAGACCCATGGATCATGAGGCCACGGCAGTTACTACTAACCTTGGTCACACTTGATGATCCTCACCTAATCGCATGCATGTTTACATTGAAACAGGATTGAGTGGACCAATCAGCTTAATCGAAGCCTAAATGTTTGTATACCTTGCGAATAAAATGTACGTTTGCTGATGTGGCCTGGGAGTGCGACTGTTCCTACCAAATTCAAAATGTTCCTAGCAAATTTCCTGATTGTTTGTTTCTACAAACACTTGACAGGGGTTAGCATCTCTGGATACCTACCTCTGATTGTCGTACAATCACAGATGTCCACCACTGCTGTTGCTATAACGGTTGCAGACGATAGAGTCGCGGCTGAAGGTGACGCTGCCGGACAACCTGCCCGAGGCCCTGAGGGACGGAGTGGTGCTGTGTCACCTGGCCAATCAGATCCGCCCGCGCTCCGTGGCCAGCATCCATGTTCCCTCCCCTGCCGTGGTACGTGTCGTGTAGCGGGGCACACTCGTTGAATGTTCTTATTCGTCGCTGTTTGTTTTTTTTGTAAAACCCATCCAAAACGTCTCTGTTCTGCTGTTTTATTATATTATTATTAATTATTAATTAATTAATTAATTTTATTTTATTCTATTAAAAATTAAATAAAAAAATTATTATTAATATTATTTATTTATTTTTATTTTATTTATTTATTTATTTATTTATTTATTTTATTTTTATTTTTATTTTTTGTACGCTTATTGTTGACTTCATCAAGTTTTTGCGCCTTGTACATAGTAGTAGTAGTAGTAGTTCTTTTTTTTTTCTTTTTTTATATTTGTTTATTATTTATTTCCTTCTTTTTTTTTCCCCCCTCAAGGCCTGACTAAGCGCATTGGGTTACGCTGCTGGTCAGGCATCTGCTTAGCAGATGTGGTGTAGCGTATATGGATTCGTCCAAATGCAGTGACGCCTCCTTGAGTTACTGAAACTGAAACTGTTCTGCCATGAAGAGGAGTGTGTGTGAGAACCACACTGAAAAGACTTAAAGCAGTGACTAAGGTGTTTTCGTGTGTCAATACATGATATTCCCTGAGAATTGCAGGAGAAAGAAGAAGAGCTTATATAGTTCAAATAAAACAATGGAAGGGGTGGCTTGAAGATCTAAAGCAAGATGAGCATTCCATGGCGAAAAGGTTTATGAATATTTTTGTAATCTTGAAAAATATACTTTTTGTAAACAAGCAAATGTTATATAATAAGTGTCAGATCAAGGTAATTTAATGACAGAAATAGATGAAATGTAAGTGGCAACAAGATGTTATCACGAAGACCTGTGCAGACAACAGAAGGAAAGAAACAGACATTAGTGATTACGTTGATAGCTTGCCCGGTCTGCATGAAATTGAATGGAAACAATTAGGAGGATGAATTACAAGACAAACCGCTGAAGATCTACACAGAATGCAAAATGACACAGTCCAGGCACAGATAAAATGACTGAAATATATATATTTTTTTTCTGGAAAGACATTGGGGACTTTTGTAGTTAGATCGATGGGCGCCATAGCCGAATGGTCAAAGCGTTGGACTTTCGATCTGAGGGTCCCAGGTTCGAATCACGGTGACGGCACCTGGTGGGTAAAGGGTGGAGATTTTTCCGATCTCTCAGGTCAACATATGTGCAGACCTGCTAGTGCCTGAACCCCCTTCGTGTGTATATGCATGCAGAAGATCAAATACGCACGTTAAAGATCCTGTAATCCATGTCAGCGTTCGGTGGGTTATGGAAACAAGAACATACCCAGCATGCACACCCCCGAAAACGGAGTATGGCTGCCTACATAGCAGGGTAAAAACGGTCATACACGTAAAAGCCCACTCATGTGCATACGAGTGAACGCAGAAGAAGAAGTAGTTAGATCATTGAATGAAGGAGAAAAGTCAACAATGCGAAAAGAAGAGAGATGTCTACCAAATATCTACCAAACACATGTCTACCAAACCTCGAGGATACCTACAGAATTGGAGGCCTGTATCGTTGATAAATGTTGTTTTTTTGAGATAGGATCTGCATGCAGAGCTAATAGAATAAAGTCAGTTTTGCTAAAGCTAATAGATGAAGATCAGACAGTTTTTATCCCAGGCAGATGAATTGTTGATAAGTTGGGAATTATGTGTGCACCGCGGTGTGTGTGTGTGTGTGTGTGTGTGTGTGTGTGTGTGTGTCTCTCTCTCTCTCTCTCTCTCTCTCTCTCTCTCTGTGAACTTTCTGTGGATGGACCGGCCTAGCGCTCAGTTCACCGTCATCCCTTTTCTCTGTCGCTGCTGCTTTCAGCCCAAGTTGACGTCAGCCAAATGTCGGAGGAATGTGGAAAACTTCCTGGATGCTTGCAGAAAGATTGGCGTAGATCAGGTAAGTGCTTTTGTCACTTTCTCTCCCCCACCCCCACTCCCCTCTCGTCTTTACTTTCTCTGCCCTGTTCCCCTGCTTTCTCTTTCCTTGGCTGTCTTTCCTATCCGCCCACTCATGCTCTCTCTCTCTCTATGTCCTCTCCCCTTGTTAATTTGAATCCTTTTTTTTTTTTTTTTTTTTTTTTTTTTTAATGTGTGGGAGAAAGAATTAGGGTTGGGAAGAGGGGAAAGACAGACATATTTTGTTTTTAGATTTTTTAGGGTTTTTTTGATTTTTTTTTTAAAGTGGAGATGACGTGATGGTTCGACTGAACAGCACACACCAGTATTGAGTGACAGATGGACAGCTGGAGAGTGATGTATTGGCTGAAATGTTATTATTCAGCTTGTATCTTAGAATGTGTTATTGTCAAGAGTTACATTGATACGATAATATACACCCAAATAGATGTATGTAAGATGAAATATTATTATCCAGTTTATATCTTAGAATGTATTATTGTCAAGAGTTACATTGATATGATGATATAAACCCAAATAGATGTATGTAAGATGAAATATTATTATCCAGTTTATATCTTAGAATATATTATTGTCAAGTGTAATATTGATGCATATAAGCTGAAATATGGTATTATTATTCCGCTTATAATTCAGAATGTAATATCGTCAAGAGTTGAATTGATGTAATAATATAAACCCAAATAAATTCCAAGGTAAAAACAATGTGTGTATTATTGTCAAGAGTAATATTGATGCATACAAGCTGAAATATGGTATTATTATTATTATTCCGCTTATAATTGAGAATGTAATATCATCAAGAGTTGAATTGATGTGATAATATAAACACAAATAGATTCAAAGGTAAAAACAGTGTGTAGTTGTTGGTTTTTTTGTGTTTTTTTTGCCCCGTACATCAGGCTTGTTCACGTGAAGGTTATGGTAAAAAAAAAAAAAAAGAAAGAAAAAAAAGTTTAATACAGAAGTACAGATAAACAGTGTGTAACTGGAGAATATATACAGAACCAAAGGCCATTATTATTTATTTTCTGTGCACTATTGACCATGACCAGTGTGTGTGATTTTTTTTGTGTTTTTTTGTGTTTTGTTATGATTAGCCACCAATGCTTTAGATGTTTTCTGTTTAGTTTGACGTCACGTTCTTTTGCAGACTTGTCTTTCTGGATTTTTTGACTCACTTGTGTAAACAAAGTGAGTCTATGTTTTAACCCGGTGTTCGGTTGTCTGTGTGTGTGTGTGTGTGTGTCCGTGGTAAACTTGAACATTGACATTTTCTCTGCAAATACTTTGGTCAGTTGACACCAAATTAGGCATAAAAATAGGAAAAAATTCAGTTCTTTCCAGTCATCTTGTTTAAAACAATATTGCACCTCTGGGATGGGCACAAAAAAAAAAAGAAAAAAAAAAAAGCCTAATTATATGCAAACTGCATTTACTGTTATATTTATATTTTTTGTATTCTCTAAACTTGGCACTTTGATCTGATATTCTGACCCAACAACAAGAGCAGTCATTATTTATTTATTATCATTTTTTGTTCAAACAGGAACTTCTTTTGCTAAGCATGGAAGTTTTATTTATTTTGCAAACGTTTTGGTGCAGATAGTAAAAAAGGGAAATTACTCTGTAATTAATGCTAGGGGACTTAATTTGCTTTAAACTGCTCTTTCTCATCTTAAACATTACTTTTTGAAATTATACTCAATACATAAAAAAGCTTGGATTTTTTTTTTTTTTAAAGTGTATCACAAGTGAGTCTTGAAGGCCTTGCCTCTCTTGTTGTTGTTGTTGCCTTGGTCCTGTTCTCTGTGCATTTGTGCGATGAAATGACATGGTGTATGTGGGTGTCCATGAGTTGGTTTTGTCACAGCACTGTGATTGTGATGGTTTTTTTTAGGAATGTGAATGGTTCTGTAGATGTGGTGAAGTTGTGTACTGCTTTTAGCATCTTTTTATAAAAAAAAAAAAAAAAGTTTTGAAGTGTGTGTTTTGTTTTTGTTTTTTCGTTTGGGTTAAGTATGTCACCTTTTGAATCCTTCGGCCTCTGGCTCTGTCTCATTCTCTCTTTTTCTTTTTTTTTTTTTTTTTTTTTTTTTTTTTTTTTGTTTTGAATTTGTTAATTGTTAATTCTTTATCTTTTCTTCTTTTTTTTTTAAAAAAAGAAAGAATTTCTTGTGGTACACATTGTGCAGACTTGTTAAAGAACTGACATTGGTGCCATATTGCATGGCAGTGTGTGTGTGTGGGGGTGTTTTTTGTATGCGTGGGAGTGAGAGATGGGCATATTGCGTGTCTGTCTGTGCACTGACAGATGCGTTAAGTTTTAAGTTGATAAATGTAAATAAAATGAGGGCATATGATCATCCCTTTCCTAAGCTTCTGGACCATAATCAGAGATGCCAGCTGTTAAAATTTTGCCGTATTTTGTTACGCTTGATCGCGGTTTGTTCTGACGTTACGCCAGCGTCAAAATTGTTCCGAAGAGTTCATTTCCGACTACATAGCATTGTCACCTGCTTTTCTGTCGTAACATTACCCAGACGCTCAAGACCTATTGATCACGAGGCCAGGGTAAACACTACTAAACCTTGGTCTCACGTGATGATGCTCAGCTAATTGCGTGTGTGTGTACATTGAAACAGCATTGAGTGGGCCAGTTAACCTTAATTGTTTGCCCGAACAAGAGAGAACGTGGCTGTGTCTAGGTCAGACAGCGTCTGTGCCCAGTGGATTGTTGATGTAGCTCGGAGTCCGAGTGTTCCTGCCAAATTCAGAATGTTCCTACCAAATTGCCTGATTGTTGCAGGGCTGCCTACCGTCCCGGGGTACGGGTATTTGTCCCGGAAAACAATGAAAACGGACAGTCCGTCCCGGGAATCCACTTTTCGGTTTCGTGTCCCGGGAAAAAGTCTTTAGGCGAATACGCATCGACTGACTATGGCCACACCGCCAAAAGTGTGACCAGCGCGCATGCGTATAGGCCGATGTGGAACTTTCGAGAGAGATTGAAATAATGGCGTCGAAGCGAAGCAGCAAGGAGTGCGAATCTACATCGAAGAAGAAAGCAAAACTTTCATTGAGAAGTACACCGAGACATGGCCATTTATTAAGCGCGGCAAGACAGACACTTACGCTTGTGAAATTTGTGCCTGCGAGTTTTCCATCGGTTCAGGAGGACGGGACGAAATCACTCACCATGTGTCAACCGAGAAGCATAAAAAACACACCAAAATTCGCGATTTTTTTCATTTCATTTTCTTTGAGGTGGTAAAATCTGACGTCATAAGAGGTGTCCCTGGAAATCAGGCTTCGTCCCTGGTTTTTAAGATGTGTTTCCCTGGAACTTGAAAAGGGGGGTAGGCAGCACTGTTGTTGCTACAAACACTTGACAGGGGTTGGCATCTCTGTTCATGGCTATAATGCCCCCTTCATGTATATATCATGGCTAAAATGCCCCCTTCGTGTATTCATCATGGTTGTATTGGTCTTTTTGTCAGTAGAGGAGGTCTTTGGGTGCCTTGTCATGAAATCCTTTCAGCAGCACTGTTTTACCAGTATGTGAAAAATGAAACTGTTGTGTGTGTGATTGTAGCACCTGTTTTCAGATTATTGAAACTCATTTTTTGCGTGTTTGTATTGACTGTAATCATGATCATGAACGACATGTATTGTCAAATTCATTGTTCATAATCTGTGATAATGTTTTAGATTTTGTGATGAGAATAAACAAGTGACAGTTGACGTTAGGCGTTTCATTGTTATGCATGAAGATAAACAATTGAAGGCTGTTTAGGACATAGCGAAGAAACAGTACAGTGTGTGATGTTATTACAAATCAAGGTAATTATTTTTGGTGTGGGAATGTATCATCGGAATTTGCATGTGATGCGTATGATTCAGATTGTTTGATGGGCTGATGGAAGTTAGCTGTTCATTATGTCTGGATGTCTGCAGGTATGTTTGCTGTAGTGTTGGAGGCAGTGAATCACCAGCCATAATAATGACTGCTTAAACAGTGTTTAGGTCTGGTTGGGGGAACAGCTGTGTGTAGAAAACAGTCACATGGATTGGAAAGATTCGTAGTTGTTTATGTGGATTCCAGTGCGTATCTGTGTAGCTTCAAAGTGTCTGAAGTTGTTCATTGTACAATTACTATTAAGAGAGAGGGGAAGAGAGACAGACAGAGAGAGGGTGGGTGGGGGAAACTGAGGAAGTGTCTTCTTCTTCCTTGTTCGCCTCCCATTAGATAAGCAGCCCGGTGTCCTTGATGAAGGCTGCCATATAGTTTGGCTTCCACTGCTGTCGGTGTTGGCCAGTACTTCCTCCTGGATGCTGCATGCGTTGTACAGTTTTGAAGGATGTGGTCGGTTGTCATTGGTCCACTGAGGAAGTGTCAAACAGTGTGTTAATTTGGATGTTTACTGTCTGTTCTGTCATGCGACGTTGTGCTTTGACGTTTGTGTGCTGTATCAAAGCTTGGGTAGAAAATAGCGTGAGCATTCACTTCGCAAGGTTTTCATATTGTGTTGTGGTGGTGTCTTGCGTTCACTGATAAACTGGATCGTGCGCAGTGGTTAAGGTGGTGGTGTGTGTCATCCGTTGTGATCAGCGGTCCTCATGTTTCACCCTCCGAGTGTAGATGGTTTGAGCCTGATGACGTTGTGAAAGGAAGCGCTGGCTGTCCTTCTGACCGTGTGTGATGTAAGAAAGAGGTGTTGTGGCAGAATCAGCTAGCTATTGGATAAGATAAGATAAGAATAACTTTATTATCTCCAACTGGAGAAATTTGGTCAGGTGCATTATCACAACATATACAAGTAAACAACATGGGGACCATAACTGTAAAAGTCAACAACAGCTTTTACGAATATTGCGAAGATACAAATGTAAAAAATATCACATACACCGTTTCATACATACATCCACACACTGCAGGTAATAACTAGTATTCTTAATGTAAAAACAGAAAGAATTAAGAAACATTATTTGAATATAATTATAAACATAATTGGACTTGTGATCCAGTGTTGACCAGTGATCAGGGCTCGATTCCCCCCGTTTCTGCCTGGTTTTGTGTCCTCAGGAAAGGCACTTCACTCCGATTTTCCTCACCCCCACTAAGGTGTGGATGGATACCTGACAGCTAGGGAAGGTTCTTCTTCTTCTTCTTCTTCTGCGTTCACTTGTATGCACACGAGTGGGCTTTTACGTGTATGACCGTTTTTACCCCGCCATGTAGGTAGCCATACTCCGTTTTCGGGGGTGTGCATGCTGGGTATGTTCTTGTTTCCATAACCCACCGAACGCTGACATGGATTACAGGATCTTTAACGTGCGTATTTGATCTTCTGCTTGCATATACACACGAAGGGGGTTCAGGCACTAGCAGGTCTGCACATATGTTGACCTGGGAGATCGTAAAAATCTCCACCCTTTACCCACCAGGCGCCGTCACCGTGATTCGAACCCGGAACCCTCAGATTGACAGTCCAACGCTTTAACCACTCGGCTATTGCGCCTGTCATAGGGAAGGTTCAAACTGTGCAAGGAGACAGCTGTTAACAGACAAAGTTGTCAGGTTGGTGTGATGATGTCAAACTTCTGTGACAGTGATACAGTCATTTTTTATGCTTGAGAGTTTGTGTGTATCTTTTGCCTGCATCCACTAGTGTGTTCACGGAAAGTAGGATGAATACAGTCCTGGGAATCTTTTGATTTGAAAAAAGTCATGGCAGGGGGGAATTGACAAGACCATTTCTGAGAAAGTGTCATGGTATGTGTGGTATCAACAAGCATGCAGTTTATGAAAAGGTTGGGGCAGTTCACATTAAAGTTCACAGAGACAGAAATGTTGTGGACGGAAAGGAAGCTGGTGAGAGATTCTGTGTTTGTCATTGGGTGGCTTCTCGGAATGTCGCTGCTGCTCAGTGCTTTTTGACATTTCAGCTTTCAGCAAAAGAGATTACAGCTCTTATTTTCAGTTCTTTTACACACACACACACACACACACACACACACACACACACACACAAATAAATTCTAAACTAAACAATGCAATCATCCACAATTTGATCTTTGCGAAAGCAGTTAAAAGATGAAAAAAAGAAGGGAAAGAAAAAAGGTCTTCTAATGAACCCAGTGTTACAGTCTCAAACTGTTTGAACTCTAGCATTGTAGGAAATGTTGTTGTGTTACTATTTTTCACTTCTTCTTTTGCTTATGTGTAATCATGATTGTGTGTGTGTGTGTGTGTGTGTGTGTGTGTGTGAAAATCATGACTTTTTTTTTTAAAGTGCTTTAAATTTTGTTACTTTCAGTACCTCTGTATTATGTTGATTTTTTTTTTCTTTTTCATTGTATTACATAATTTTTATTTCTTATTTCTTGATTGTATTGTGCATTTTATGATATGTACATTTCAGTACAGTGTGGACGGTTATTGTCAATCCACTTCAGCTACTTTCAGATCATTCAGCTTATGCTCCTCTGATAATTGTCTTTGTGAGCATCGGATAGGATTTCTTACTGGTTGAAAGCATGCTAATTTTTGTTAGAATTCATTTTGATAGTAATGCCATCTGACATGGTGTGATACTGTGATAGTGTCTGAAGGTGTGTGCTGAATTTTTTTTAATTTTTTTTTTTAACCCACCACTGCCCATACTTTTTCAAATGCCCTGTTCCAGTTTTCTCACTTGAACACAATGAGGTCTCCAGATCTGAATGATTCTAGCTTAAAAAAAAAACAACAACCAAAAAACCCCCCAAAACAACAACAAAAAACCCCATCATGTCATTGTCTAACATTGCTTTACCCTTTAAAACGGACTGTGCTTTACTCATAAACTCTGACTGTGCTTTAGTTAACTCACTCCACTACAGGTATGAGATAACTTGTACCATGATTATTTCCCCTGTGGACCAGGTATGATGTATTTCTGGGACCAATACACTATTCTATTTCTAATTTAGTGTGTTCTGGCCTGGTACAGTTGGCCTTCGAAGACGAACCGTTAACAGATTTTGTAAGCGTGAAAACGAAGCTTTATTCAGCCTGGCAGATCAACAATTCTCCATTGATTTTCTAATTCTCCATTTTTAGTGAACTATCCTATCTCTGCGGCTGCTTTAACTTCTACACTCCATCTCGCTTACTGCGATCGGCTTTGGATCCACTCTGTTTACGCACACCCAGATTCAAACACTCTGTCTCTGGACCTTGCAATTGGAATGAACTTCCTCTTTCGCTTCGTCAAGTCTCCACACTCAGCTCTTTCAAGTCTGGCCTTGAAAACCCACCTCTTCCCAAAATAGCCTCCCTTGCCTGCCTCTTCCTTGTCTTTAGTTTCTACAGTTTTAGAGTTATGCATGCATGTGAATGACTGGTGCGAAAGCGCTTTGATTTGTCTCTGCACAAGATTCAGCGCAATATAAATACCCCTTTTTTTTTCCTCTGTGGTCTGTGGGGAGTTGTAGCAGGCATGCAATTGTAGGGCAGAATGAGTTGATAGCATGGGGTTGTGCTTTGTCCAGGAACACTGTCTGTGCTTTATCCTAAAGCACTGACTGTGCTTTTACCCAGGAAATGATTATTGTGGAATATAATTTGTCACCACGGACTGGACTGAAATGTTATCCTGTGGGTACCCTGTTGAGTGACACAGGTTGGTAGATGGTGACGGAGTGTTGTTGGAATGGTTGATTGATTTTTAAATTTTATTTTTTTTATTTTTTACTTTGTGTTTGTGTGTGTTTGATCATTGATGTCTCTTTTTAACCTTCTTTTTTCTCCTATCTTTTAAAACTTTTATAATTACTGTTGTTTTTACAGTATTGTTTTTTACACTTTTTTTTTTTGGTCACACAATGTTGATGACAGTGGTGCCTTTTTTGTGGTTTGGATAATGTTAGGATTTACTCCCAAAGTGATTTAATTCTGAAACCTGTAAACCTTCACTCAGTTATTATTTTGTGTATTATGTCAGACTTTTTTTTTCTTCTTCTTCTTTTATGGTCATGTTTATTTTCTTTTTGAAATCCATTTGTGTGTGTGTGTGCATGACTCAGTTTAAGCCAGACACATTGATACAGGAAACAAATGATGAGTGCCTAGTGGCTGCTCTCAGTTGGCACTTTCCAGGTAGGCAGCATGTTTTGCAAACGACTCCATGTTTGTAAAGCGCTTAGAGCTTGGTCTCTGGCCGAGGATAGGCGCTGTATAAGTATCCATATCAACTACATAAGAGTACCTATGATGTTAATGACTCTTGGAGCTCCAGCGACCAGACATTCATAGGCATAGGTTGTAGTCTGAACAGTGTGGGTTGGACCAGTGTGTGTGGCATTGATGATGGGTGGTTTTGAGCATTGCACAGATCAGACCTGCCAACTGATAGATTCTGAGCAGAATTTGATTCAGTCGTGTGGGTTTTGATGCACTGTTGTGTTCATGTAGCAAATGCTGTGGTCAACTGGAGGGGGGTGGGGTGGGGGGGGGGGGAATCATTGGTGTGCTATAGACACTTTGACTAAATTGTACTGATAAGTTTTGCTGGAGGTTGCCAGCTCTGACTAATCTTTGTTCTTAGTTCAGATATGCCCACAGTCACGATCTGTAGATATATATATTTTTGATAAAAAAAGAAAAGAAAAAAAGCCATGAATAATGTCTATACATTACAAAAATGAGGGAAATACACGACAATTCTGGAGTGGGGGTGGGAGAGGGGGGGGGGTGGGGGGGAATTGCACAAGGTTGATATCTTCAGACAATCGCAGTGGCAGTTCAGACATGCACACACCAGCATTCTGTCTGAACTGAAAATCTAGAAAGGCTTTGAGATGAATCAGCAAACCGACATCAACAGTGGCAAAGAAAATAATGTGTGGAACACGTCACCACAAAATCAGTGTGATTGTCATCTGTAGCTGAGCGACAAGATCAGAACTTCAAGAAATAGTGTTCCCAGAATTGTGAGTTGGTGTTACTGATGATTTTGTCTTGTTCAGGATTTCTGAACACTGATGGTCAGATGCTGTGATCAGCAGTGACAGGTCTTATTGGGGGGGTTGGCAGTTGTGGCTAATGGATGTCCTTAGTTTGCTCAGGTCCACGTATGAGAAGAAGATGAGTTAGCCCCCTTTGCTTTCCTTGGGAGTGATTCAGCTTGTGTCCCGCTCTTTAGTTTTTGCAGCAGAGTATGGATAGTTGGTATCTCCTTTTTAATTGTCTCAGTTTTCATCGTAGTATATTGTGGATGAGTTGGTGTCTGCTGTTTTAGCTTCCTTAGTGAGTGGTGAATGAGTTGGTGTCTTGTCTGTCTGTAATCTTTGTGTCTTTGACGACGTCACGACGTAGGACTGTGTGTGTGCGATGTTGTAACTTGCTGACAAAGGTCAGCAGAGAATTAACAAACAGAAGTTGTAATGCTGTCAAGAGTATCACCACCCACTTGGGTCGTCAGAGAGGGTGGATGGCTAGTGCAGTAGTTCACAAAATGTTGGGGATGACGGAACATTCTGGTGCAAGAATGATAATGACAATGGATACTTACTTAGCACTATTTCCAGAAAACTGCTTAAGGTACTTTTGTTACAAAACTCAACACATTACATAGCGTTTCATATACACGCCAAAATATTCCTAGCAAGCGATACACACACACACACACACACACACACACACACACACACACACACACACACAATGCATACATTCATAAAGCGTATGCTCAAACATATATATATACATACCTGGCCCCGACCCCACACATGCATGCTAGGGATGACATAACTAACATTCTGGTGCCAGAATAAGGCATAGTGTGTGTGGATGACTGGAAGATCTGTGTCTGAAGCCAAGATTTGACCGTGTCCTTTCTCCTCTTGATGTGGCTGTTGTGTTGTTCCTTGTGTCGGTGAACCCGCTGTGCTTCCTTTCTTTCTTTCTTTCTTTCTTGTGCTTTGTTACCTTCTTTCCTTCTCTACGTTCTTGTGATTTCTTATCTTGTTTCTTTCTTTCCTTTCTTGTGATTTTTTTTCTTTTTATATCTTTTTGTGCTGGGCTGTCTTCTGTATACATGATACCCATTGTTAGAGAGCCGTGGAATTTGGACTTTCTTTTTGAAGTATTGATATTTTATTTTATACCTGGTGAAGTGACATTGTTTGTGATATCCTTGTTTGGAGATCCCTTTTGTTTTTGACTGCACAGTGGTGAAATTCCATAGAAAAGGAAGAGAAAAAAATGCGGAATTCACTCTGAAAGAAAAACAACACATATTGCCATTTTAATCGCATAAATTCATTGACCCGACTTGGGCACAAACTTTGTACAAACTTTGCTGCAGATCATTTCGTCAGCATGAGGTATACCCAAGAATACAGTGAAAATGGTTAGAACTGTAAGGTATACCCAAGACTTCAGCTATACCCAAGAATATGGCGATAAATTAACTCACAGGATGTGTGGATGCTCTGTGATGATTGGGAGAATTGTTCGAACTGTTAGGTATACCCAAGACTACAGAAATAGCACATCGTTGACGGGCACAATAGCCGAGTGGTTAAAGCGTTGGACTTTCAATCCAAGGGTCCCGGGTTCGAATCACGGTGACGGCGCCTGGTGGGTAAAGGGTGGAGATGTTTACAATCTCCCAGGTCAACATATGTGCAGACCTGCTAGTGCCTGAGCCCCCTTCATGTGTATATGCAAGCAGAAGATCAAATACGCACGTTAAAGATCCTGTAATCCATGTCGGCGTTCGGTGGGTTATGGAAACAAGAACATACCCAGCATGCACAACCCCGAAAACAGAGTATGGCTGCCTACATGGCGGGGTAAAAACGGTCATACACGTAAAAGCCCACTCGTGTGCATACGAGTGAACACAGAAGAAGAAGAAGAAGCCTGTGACATGACTGATCATGCCGTGTTTTCTGCGTGTTGACAGAAGCCGCTCGCATGCACAGTGTCGTGGGCCTGTTTGGTTAATGTCTGCCTAGATATCCTTCCACAAACTGCGAGGTGGTCGTGTTCAGTTTGACCCCTTCTTCACTGAAGTTCTTTCATTGTCGTCCTGATCACTTGATGGGTTTTTTCTTACTGTCGTTGTGGTCAGTTGATATTGTATGGTTTGCTGTCGTTGTGTCTGGCTGATACCTATCTCTGTACATGGCTGTGTTCAGTGCATGATATGTAGCTTTTGCCCAGCACAGTAGTTCCCCTTTGTTCCCCGTGTTTCTGCTTTGTCTTGAAACTTGTTCATTTTTCTTTTCTTTTTCTTTTCTTTTCTCTCTCACAATAATAATGGCCTACTCACGCTTTTAAAGTTTCGGTCAGCATCTGATCAAACGGAAGGCTTTCTTGCCAATCTGCTACGCTGCATTTGCATGAGTAGTATGTGATCCAACAACATCAGGTTAAGTTTCCCCTTGATATCTGAAGGAAGCTAGTTTATCATGTTTGTTTGTTTGTTGTTTTTCTGACAGAGAAAGATAAAAGCTTTGTCTCAGTCTTTGGGGAAAGTGGAAGTTTGTCACAGTCTTTGGGGAATGGGAAAAGCTTTGTTGTAGTCGTGGGTGGGAAGAGGAAGACTTTGTCATATTCTTGGGGGGGGGGAGGAAGACTTTGTCATGGTCTTTGGGGAAGGGAAAAGCCTTGTCATAGTCATTAAGGAAAGGGAAAAGCTTTGATTGTCATAGTCATTAGGGAAAGGGAAAAGCTTTGATTGTCAGAGTCATTTGGGAAAGGAAAAAGTTTTGATTGGCGTAGTCATTAGGGAAAGGGAAGAGCTTTGTCATGGTCATTAGGGAAAGGGAAAAGGTTTGTCATTGTCATTAGGGAAAGGGGAAAGCTTTGCCATGGTCATCAGAGAAAGGGAAAAGGTTTGTCATTGTCATTAGGGAAAGGGAAAGCTTTGTCATAGTCATTAGGGAAAGGGAAAAGGTTTGTCATAGTCATTAGGGAAAGTGAAAAGGTTTGTCATAGTCATTAGGGAAAGGGGGAAAGCTTTGTTGTGGTCATTAAGGAAAGGGAAAGCTTTGTCATAGTTATTAGGGAAAGGGAAAAGGTTTGTCATAGTCATTAGGGAAAGGGAAAGCTTTGTCATTGTCTTTGGGTGCAGGGGAGGGGGGGGGGGGGGCAACAATAAAAGACGCACTAAGGCAGAACCCGACCGTAGACAGACTAACAAAAACAGTAACACGCCCGAAACCTACTCACTGACAGACTAACAGGCATAAAACCTGATAAAAGTTTAAAAAGACAGATTCACAGCATGTTTATAGTCAGATTAACAAATCGCACAAAAACCAAACTGGACTGACCCAACACTGGACCTATGCTGGCATGTGTGTGGGGTGTAGTGTGTTGACAGTCTGCTGACCCTTATAACTATAAGGGGGCAGGGGGTCAACAGATGATTGATGTGCATGGTGAAGGGTGAATGGATAGAAGGTGGAAAGCATTGATCTAAAAATACATGGATAGCTCATTGGCCAGGAAAGCTGAAGCCATCTTGACGCACCCTTGTTTCTCGTATCCGGTCATCAGTCCGTTGACAAGTCGTCTGCTAACTGGTGGTAGTTTCTGACTTGTAGCCGTGTATCTTCTATGAAATCATGTTATGCTTGCCCCCACGACATGCCAGCTGTTGTCTTGATTGATATCTGCCAGTGGTTTATTTACCAAAGTTATGACAGGAAAACAGTGCAGTGACACACGGTGCAGTCTTGCAGTGGAGACACACACAGGAATGTCAGCTTAACTAACACTGTGAGCAAGTGAAAGCTTTGCCGTGAAGCCAGTTGAGCGCTCGGCTACACATACGAAGTCACTGCTTCACGCTATACTGACATGAGAAGCAAAATGGCTGATTGAACACTTCTGATGGCTTCAGTAAGAAAAGTGGCTCAAAGGAGGCATGCGCTGTCCATGTATTTTTAGTCAGTGGGTGGAAAGGTGGTGACAGCAGGCATCAGCTTCCTCAGAGTGTTAGTTCAATAGAAATAGATGTAAGACAGGATCGACTTAGAGGTAGAAAAAAATGAACGAATCGAGGGGGCCGAGTCGAGACGAGTACACAGAATGTAAGAATAATATACAAACAAGCCGCATGCAGCAAAACAAGGCCAAAAGTGTAAGACGAGACAGAGCGAAAACTTGGCAAGATGGCGTGGAGAGCCTTGGCCAAAGGAATGATTCAGCACTTATAGCTTTTAAAGGCGTTCAATTGGCTAAGAGCGGACCGGGCAAGAAGGGGCGTCTTTTCACTGTCAGTCACGCGAAATTTGGCCAAGCAGAGCAAACCGATAGGCCTAGTTTGCATCAGTTTGACATGGTACAGTATATGTATCACCAAACATGGAGTATAATACAAACTCCTCCTACCACCCTCACAGCAAATATCCCACTTTTGCCATAGAAACAGGGATGGGTGATATGAGCGGCGTTAGCAGCATCAAGCATTTGTAGTCTATGTAATAGTTATGTGCAGACATTAGGAAATTCTTTTCACTTGGTGCTGCCAGCCTAAGATCGCTTATGCAACCCAGCCCAGGAAATCTCTTCAGTATAGGCTGTTGGCCATTGTGATGAAAAAGTGTTCAGCTTTTCACACGGACAAAAAGTATCTTGTTATTCATATGCTGGGATTCATGTGAAAGTGAGACTGATAGCTCAACAGACTGGTAGGTCTTGAAAATTCATAGGAACGTTTCCTTTATTATTGGCACCTCATCTGAACAATTTTTTTGGTTAAGTCGACATGGCAGTCAATGTTTATGACCAAGATTCATCCAGTTATGATGTTTTATGGACTAACAAGATCCGCTGAAATGATTTCAAGCCAGGGTGTATGCAGCTTGTCACTCATTCTGATGGTGGGTGTTTGTTTTGTTTTGTTTTGCACCATGACAGCAACTTCCTGTTTAAGGGAACTAACTCTGATTGTCTGTTCCATAGCTGTGTTGCTGAAGAAAACGCTCGTTGTTGCTTGTGCAGTGCATACTCTTTTTTTTTCAAAGCCAAAGCAGAACGTTTCCATTTCTAACTGTTCTTTATAGGATGACATCAGTTAGAATTTGAAACAGTGAGCATCAGTCAAACCAAGGCTTCTCTGTGGTCACACACTAGGATTAAGAAAATTGTCACCTGTGGGAAGCAACCTGGACCACAAATGTCAAGTCCTGTCCATATCAGCCGATCAGGCCACTAAATGAATTTCCTTTTATGTGTGATATTAAACTTGTGAGTTATATCACTTTGCAGAAGTGTTTTGATTTATTTCGGTTCTGTAGAACTTGACAGTACCATTCCACTTTCCCCCCCCCCCCTCCCCCCATGAAAGTATACCTGAAAAGTGAAAAAGTGGCAAAGCCATCATGGCTCATGTGTGGCTTCTGCTTAACAACAACAAAAAGGAAAATGCTGGGTTTGTACGAACACTGATGGCTCCTTGAGAAACTGAAACTAGAAAAAGAAGGTGGGATGTACAAGAGAAGATCGAGATGCAGTCCCCGCCCCCTCCCCCCCCCCTCCCCGACGGCTCCTTGAGAAACTGAAACTAGAAAAAGAAGGTGGGATGTACAAGAAAAGATCGAGATGCAGTCCCCGCCCCCCCCTCCCCTCCCCGACGGCTCCTTGAGAAACTGAAACTAGAAAAAGAAGGTGGGATGTACAAGAGAAGATCGAGATGCAGTCCCCAACCCAACCCCCCCCCCCCCCCTCCCCGACGGCTCCTTGAGAAACTGAAACTAGAAAAAGAAGGTGGGATGTACAAGAGAAGATTGAGATGCAGTTCCACCCATCCCCCCCACCCCTCTTCACCCCTAGCCTGTCCCAGCCTGATGCCTGCTGTGGTGGTGTCAGTGGTGAAGGAATGGAGATACAGAAAATACACAGAGATGCCAACTTCTAAGATTTCACCGTATTTTGTTGCCTTCAATCGCAGTTTGTTCTGACGGTACGCCAACATCAAAACAGTTCCGACGAGTTCATTTTTGACTACACAGCATGGTCGCATGCTTTCCTTTCATAACATTAGTGATTAACCAGACGCTCTAGACTTACTGATCATGAGGTCAGGACAGTCACCGCTGACCTTGGTTTCACATGAAGATGCTCTGCTAATCGCGTGTGTGTTTATATTGAAACAGCATTGAGTGGACCAATTAGCTTTACCGTTTGCCCGAACAAGAGAGACCGTGGCTAAATCAAATTGCATCTCGGTCAAACAGCGTCTGTGCCCGTTCGCTGATGTGGCTCAGAGTCTGAGTGTTCCTACCAAATTCAAAATGCTTCTACCAAATTTCCCGATTCTCCTCCTTCATTGTCTTCAGTATAAACAAAATAGTCTCAAAGTCTGTGGCCTTTCATGCCCTGCTCTCATGGTGATACCCCTCCACTTCCGTGCTTGGGATGAGTCCTGTCAGTGTCATCAGTGTCGGCAGATTCATGGGGGGCTGTTGTTTGAGGGACGTGGTGGCGGTCTCCACTCTGGGAGGGACGCTCACTCAGTCTGGCTCCACGACTAAGCCATTATTGTCGTCAGTATGGGGCTTAGTAGGTGGTGTCCTAAGTACGTTAAAACAGAACAGGCACCACTGAACACCACCGAAGTGACTCAGCAGCAGTGCAGGGTCTCCTCTGGTGTGTGGCCTCCTGGCGACCTAACATCGATGGCTCCCTGTGGACTGCCGACGCTGGAACTGCGACAGACAAACCTGGGTGTGGCCGTGTATGGGGGAATCTAAATGAGCGGCGTGGGAGTAATGCCACTGAAGCGGTGCAGATGATGGGGCAGCAAAAAAAAAAAAAAAGAATAAATAAATAAGAAATAAAATTTTTTTTCCGATTGTTGCTACAAATACCTGACAGGGGTTGGCATCTCTGAATACTGAACATGGTGGATCGGGTGGGGGGGGGGGGAAGTGTGCATGCTTTGCGGGGGGTGGGGGGTGAGGGCGATGGGTGAGGGAAGGGAAAGGGCACAGCATGCGGTGGTGGGTGGTGTGCGTGGTTTTTCAGAGAGACCTGTGCAGTGTGGACGACGTGGTTCAGAGCCTGCGGCTGTGTCGTGTGGCGGGCACCGTGCTCCGCCTGGGCACGTTCCCCCGCATCACGCCCACCGACTTCCGCACGGCCCAGTTCTGCCTCTGCGTCTTCCTCGCCTCCCTCCTGGCTGTCGTTGTGCAGAAGCTCTACTGGCTCTGACTGGATGGCTGGCTTTGTGTGTGGGTGTGTGTGGGTGTGAGAGAGAGAGAGAGCTGACTTCGGCCTGCTTCGAGGGGTGGAAAAGCTGAATCCCCCTCCCCCACCCCCTCTTTTTTTTGTTTTATTTTGGAAGGGGTAGTGAGGGTGTTTTTTTTCTCCTTTGCCATGTTGATTTATTTTAATAATTTTTGTGCTGTCGGTTTGTCAGACTTTGAGACAGTTGACATTGTATGTTGATAATGTGATGATATTTATGTCATTGTTTCATTTTTTGAAACTCTGTTGGTAGTGAATCTCTCTCTCTCTCTCTCTCTCTCTCTTGGATTCAGTTTAGGTCTGACAAATGTTGTCATGCTGTTGTGTACATAATATGTGTATCGTGATTTGTATATATGATACGCATCATGATGTATCACATAATTTGCATAATGTGTCATATGATGTGCTTAATGATGTGTCCATATAATGTGCTCAACAGTGTGTCATATGATTGTGTGTATTTCACATTTATTGTGTTTGGTGATATTTGGTATCACATTCCAAGTGATATGTAAATATAATGTTCACCGCAATCTATCATACAAATGTACATTGTGATGTATACCTTTGATGTGCACAGTGGTGTACCATACCCATGCACAGTGATGTGTACATACAATATTCATGGTGGTGTGTCATATAACATGCACAGTGACATGTGTGTATCTAACACTGTGAGACCTAATTGTTGGTTCGTGTGTCATATAACAGTGACATTCATTTGACATGTGTATATCTAACATTATGGAACCTGATTGCTGGTCTATATATCATACAACAGTGACGTTCGTTTGACATGTGTGTATTTAACACTGTAAGACCTGATTGTTGGTTTGTCTATCATATAATGTGCACAGTGATGTCTGTTTGACGTGTATCTAACACTGTGAGACCAAATTTCTGGTTTGTGTATCAGATAATGTGCACAGTGACGTTCGTTTGACGTGTGTATCTAACATTGTAAGACCTGATTGTTGATTTGTCTATCATTTTATATGCACAGTGACATCCGTTTGACGTGTGTGTATCTAACACTGTGAGACCTAATTTCTGGTTTGTGTATCATGTAACATGCACAGTGACGTTCGTTTTACACGTGTGTATCTAGCACTGTGAGACCTGATTTTTGGTTTGTGTATCATTGGTTTGTGTATCATACAACGTGCACAGTGACGTTCGTTTGACACGTGTGTATCTAACACTGTGAGACCTGATTTTTGATTTATGTATCATTGGTTTGTGTATCAAATAATGTGCACAGTGACGTTTGTTTGACATGGGTGTATTTAACACTGTGATACCTGATTGTTGGTGTGTGTATCATTGGTTTGTGTATCATATTACGTGCACAGTGACATTTGTTTGACATGGGTGTATTTAACACTGTGACACCTGATTGTTGATGTGTGTATCATTGGTTTGTGTATCGTATAAAGTGCACAGTGACGTTCATTTGACATGGGTGTATTTAACACTGTGAGACCTAATTTCTGGTGTGTGTATCATTGGTTTGTGTATCGTATAATGTGCACAGTGACGTTCGTTCGACATGTGTGTATCTAACGCTGTGAGATCTGATTTTTGGTTTGTGTATCATATAACGTACACAGCGATGTTCGTTTGACACGTGTGTATCTAATACTGTGAGACCCGATTGTTGGTTTCCCAATTTTTTCTCTGTGTCTGTACCATCCATCTGGGTCATTCATTGACTGCTGCTTTTTCCTCTTTTTCCCGGTAGTATGATTACTATAAGGGAAGCACCATGACCGAATCGGTTAGGCGTTGGCCTTCAGATCCAGTGTTCACCAGTGATCAGGGTTTCGAGGCCTTGTTTCGGCAGGGTGTTGTGTCTTTGGGGGAAGGCCCTTAACTCTGATTTTCCTCACTCCGCTCTGGTGAGAATGGGTTAGTTACCTGACTTTGGTTGTGGAAGGTTGAAATGGCGAAAGGAGAGGATTGTTCCCCCTGCCTTTGTGATGCCGGGCCTTGGACGGCAGTGGATACCGATGAAGTCACTGCCCCAATGACTGTATAAGGTTGTGATTGGACCTTTGAATTTTTTTTTTCTTATTAATTTATTTGCTATTCTTATAAGTATTGTTTTAATTGACTCACTTGTGTAAACAAAGTGAGTCTATGTTTTAACCCGGTGTTCGGTTGTCTCTGTGTGTGTGTGTGTGTGTGTCCGTGTGTGTGTGTGTGTGTGTGTTCGTGGTAAACTTTAACATTGACATTTTCTCTGCAAATACTTTGTCAGTTGACACCAAATTTGGCATAAAAATAGGAAAAATTCAGTTCTTTCCAGTCATCTTGTTTAAAACAATATCGCACCTCTGGGATGGGCACAAAAAAAAAGAAAAAAGAAAAAAAAGAAGCCTAATTATATGCAAACTGCATTTGCTGTTATATTTATGTTTTTGGTATTCTCTAAACTTGGCACTTTGACCTCTTATTCTCACACAACTACAGGAGTCATTATTATCATTTTTTGTTCAAACAGGAACTTCTTTTGCTAAGCATGGAATTTTTATTTATTTTGCAAACATTTTGGTGCAGATAGTAAAAAAGGGAAATTACTCTGTAATTAATGCTAGGGGACGTAATTTATCACAAGTGAGTCTTGAAGGCCTTGCCTCTCTTGTTTTTATTTTATTTTATATAAATGAGACAGGTGACGAGTGATGGCAACATTGTCTGGCTGGCTGTGTGTGCTGTTGCCCAGCCTGATGCTGTGATCTGTACAGCCGCTGTTCTTTCCTACCTCCGCTCCACACATTTTTGAGCGGAGGCGAGAGCATCCAAATCAAACAGCTGAACTTTCAAATGAAGCGAAAAAAAATCCCCTCCCCCCCCCCCCCCATACCCCCCCCAATTGAGGTGGATCAGTATATGTTGAGTGTATACATATGCATTTGTAAATGGATTGATTGTGAAGTTTTGAGGTGGTTTGTGTGTGTGTGTGTGTGTGTGTGTGTGCGTTTGCCTGCATCAGTTTGTGCATATGCTTGAAATAGCGCGCTTCCCACGTTTTTTTGTTGTTGCTGCCTGCCAGTATTAGCTAGCTGTTGGATCAGTGTAATATTGTGGCTGTTTTCTCGACTGATATTCCTTTTATATATATATATATATATATATATATATATATATATATATATATATATATATTTATTTATTTATTTATTTATTTACTTGGCTGTGTGGGTGTTATGGGGTTTTGTTATTTACAAATTGTTACACTATATATGATTATAGTATGTTTTTGTGTTTTTTTACAGGCTTTTTTCCCCCCTATAAACAGGTCATGTTGTGTTGTGCTGTGTTGCGTAAACAGACATGGTCATACTGGTCATAGTGCACAGAAATGTTTGTTAAAGGTCTGGTCAAAATGGTAATTACTAATAGTGCACAGAAATATTTTTAATGGTTTGGTCGCCCTGGTCATAGTGTATAGAAATATTGTCAATGGCGTTGAAGCAGTGTTGTATGTGGTATGAAGTTTGTTTTGACTTGTTCTTTACTTTTAAAACAAAGTACATTGCAATCAAAATAACAGAATCACAGTACATTACCAGCAAACAGTAGATATACATGCATACATACATATGTACACACACACTGACATACATACATACGTACATACATACACACACATACTTACATATTACAATCACACACTCACATACACACACACACACACACACAGAGACACGCATGCACACGTACACATGCACGCACGCACGCATGCACACGTGCGCGCACGCGCGCACACACACACACACACACACATGCACACGCACTCACAAAACTCATGACGAGACAACTTCCAGTCAGTGGCACCCTTCCACCAGTCAGTTTTGAGTTCACCGTTTTCTTTGCTCTCCCCTCTCCTCTCCCCCACACTCCCCCCACACCCCCACTACCCCCCCCCCTACCCACCCACACAGGAGCAGATCTGCGTGGCCACGGACATCATGGAGGAGCGGGGGGTGCAGCGCGTGGCCATCACGGTGGCCGCCCTGGTGGCCATCGGGAGCAACCCGCGCCAGTCGGCCGTATGACGGCTTGGGGAGCTGCTAGGGGGCGTGGCCTGCCTCCTGGTCATCCTGGTCCTTCTGCATAACGCCACCCAGCAGATGGGGCTGCCCGTTCTGCCCGACTACGACTGATGGATGAGACGAGAGGGCGGCGTGTGGGGTGGGGGGGGGTGGGGTTCGGGTCTTCTCAACCCCACTCCCTTTCCTGCCGCTACCCCCTCCTTCTTTTAACTTCTGCTTGCTTGTCT
Source organism: Babylonia areolata (assembly GCF_041734735.1). Taxonomy (NCBI): domain Eukaryota; kingdom Metazoa; phylum Mollusca; class Gastropoda; order Neogastropoda; family Buccinidae; genus Babylonia; species Babylonia areolata. The sequence goes on along the minus strand of NC_134888.1, from coordinate 5,122,938 downwards.
GGGCAAGCTAGGCTGGCTGGGCTCCATCGCTGTTGTTGTTGTTGTAGTCGTTGTTTTGAAGGTGTTGGGGTTTTGAGGGAGAGTGTTTGGGGGGGAGGGGGGGTGAGTGCAGAAGGACGGTGAGGTATTTGTGAGGCTTTTTCTTTTTCTTTTTTTTTCTTTGTTTTATAGTATGGTTGGTTTGTAGTTATGGATTGACAGTAGCTGTAGGGTGTTGAATGGTCACAGTTGGCTCGATTTTTAAATTTTCGTATTCTTTCTTGAAAAAAATGGAGCAGACAAAAGTGACCTAGCCAGGGGGAATAAAAAAAGAAAAAAAACACAAACCAATGACAAAGAACAACCTGGTGTCGTTATGAAAGGTTTTCAGCGGGTTTTTTTTTAAGGGGGGGCGCGGGGGAGTTTTAGGCCTTTTGTAGCACTGCTCAGTGTGTCATAGTGTTGTGTGGCTCGTGACATTTTACAGCAGATTTTAATTATGTACCACATAAATGCCTCACAAATTTCCTCACCCAAGAAACCAGCTGCCCCCACCCTCCCCTCCACCTCCACCTCCACCCTTCACCTCCCACCCACCCCCTCTCTGGGTCAGGCAGACACGACCATGGGCAACACCTGCGTTTGTCAGAGAGACAGACTTTTGAAATAATAAAATGATTATAATGAGGAAGAATGTCACAGGTAGTCAAAGAACTTTTATAATTTTATAAAAAAATTTTTTTTTTTTATAGATTTGAGGAGTACTCGGCAAGAATGCTGGTGCTATTGGGGATGGGCAGACAAGTCTTTAAAGTGTTAACACAAAAAGTACCATTGAATGTAAAGAGAATCCTGCACCAAGAATTACAGAGAACGTATATGCTTTGAAGGTTAGTCTGTGTGAAGACTTGTTCTGAAATCAAACATTTTTGTTTGTTTGTGTGTTTTGAAGATATTTTTGTGATCCTGTTACTCAGAAGAAGGAAAATTAATAGGTCTTGCATATCCAGGAAAGTTGAGACACATCGTATGTGTACACTTGGGGTACGGTCTGGTTAAGAGTTTTGGTTATCAGATTTGGAGTTATGTAATGTGTTTATGATTTTGTTGGTTCTTTTTTTTTCTTTCTTTTCTTTCTGTGTACAGCATTCTTTATATTTATTTTGCCTACACTTGCTGTTGTTTTTTGTTGGTTTTTTTGTTTTGTTTTGTTTTTTTCTTTTTTTCTTTTTTTTTTTTTTTATATTAAAATGTCATTTCTTCTGAGAGTTTCGGAAGGTTGATCAGTTGTCTTGAAACTGTCAGGAGGATGGCATTGGGTTTGTGACGTCGCTGACGCATGTCACTGTCGCTGACACTTTGTCGATTCATAGCGACGTGACTGTCATTGTCGTGTGTCATGACACCGCCGCCAGCATATGTTTACTTTTGTTTGTCATGATGATGACATCACACCGGCACTGATCACTGTTGTCGTGGTGACGGTGTCACCCCAGATGTGGCTGCCCCCTGCCCCTGCATCGTTGAGGGGCGGACAGTTTTTTTTTTCCAGCATAATAACCAGGCCACCGTGTATGTCGGTCCATGACGGTTTTCTTATTCTGTTGTCTCAGTTCTGTCAGTGCTGTTGGGTGGTGACGTCAGCCACAGTTCTCTTGTTGTTTTCTTCTTCCCCTGCTAGAGACAGACGTCAGGGTGGGTTTCTTTATACATGTCTTGGATCTTTTTCGCTCTTTCGATGTGGTTAGAATTGTTGGGGGGGTTTTTGAGAGGGGGGGGGGGGGGTGTTACTTGTTCTTTTCAGTTCTGATTTGGTTGTTTTTGTTTGTTGGTGTTGTTTCCTGCTTTATAATGTGGTTTTTTTTTTTACTGTTAATGCAGTTCTTTTTTTTTTTTAAACTTAGTGAAATGTGTCAAGTCTGTGAGAAGGGAAAATTGATCAAGGCTAATGCTGACGGTCCTGGGGATATGGATGATAATCATGTACTGTGGCAGTGTTTTTTGTTTTTTTTGGGGGGGGCGAACCATTTTCTCCTGAGAGGCACATCTTGCCCAGCAAGCTAAGTGATGTTCAGTTGTTCCTTTTTTTAAAAATTTTATTTTTGTACGTTTTATTTTTTGAGAGGGGGTAAGACAGCGGTTGCTATGGTGATAGTGCTGGTGGTGGAGAGGGGTCTGCTGGAATTTTGAAGTCGCGGATGGACTGAGGTTGATAGACTGAAGTTGCTGGACTTGTTAATTGCACTGTACTGTATTGTATTGCTCTTTGTCACAACAGATTTTCTCGGTATGAAATTTGGGCTGCTCTCCACAGGGAGTCCCCCCCTCTGCAACCCCCCCATAAGCAAGTGTATTTGTTTTCCTATCAAAGTGGAATTTTCCACAGAACTTTGCCAGGGACAACCCTTCTGTCACTGTGGGTTCTTTTACTCTGTGTAAAGCGCCTGCTGCACTCTGGGGAGCTTGGTTTATCGTCTCATCTGAATGACCAGTGTCCAGACCGGGGGGGGGGGGGGGGATACTGGCGAGTGTTGGGGTTCGATCCTTGTGCGCTCAGATTCTCTCGCTTCCCAGGTGAACGTGATCCTGCTAGGCCACTGGTTCTCTGGAAAATTAACAGTCTTGTGTGTAAAGCAGGTGGCTCAGTCCTCAACTCTGCCGGTCTTCAACACAGAGTTTCTCTTGCTCTCTCTCTCTCTCTCTCTCCCTGTGCTCTCTCTCTTTCTCTGCTGTCAGGTTGGCAGTCGCTGGAGCAAAAGCAAAGAGGTTTTTTTGTGTGATGCTACGTGTTGTATATTTGGTGCAGCTGTACATAATCCTGTAAACTTTGAAGGCAGAAGATATTCTGTGCCCTTGAGAAGCAGTTTGGATGCACACACACACACACACACACACACACACACACACACACACACACACATCAGGGTTTCTTGTCTGTGAGGGGGATTTGGAGAGAAGAAGGAGAGGGATAGGGGGGTGGGTTGGGGCGAAGGAGGGGTGGGGTGGGGTGGGGTGCGGGGAGGGTTTTGGTGAAGACATGTACTTACATTTGGACTTTATCTGTGTTGGGTATGAAAATGCTCATCAGTGCAATATTGATCTTGTTTTGCTTGTTGCTGGTTCTTTTGTGTGTGTGTGTGTGTGTGTGAGTTGTGTTGGTTTTATTTTATTCATTTGTGTTTTGTTTTTTTGTTTATCTTAGTACATTTGTTGTTGGGGTTTTTTCTTCTTTTTTTCTGTTTTTTTTTAACAAATAATTGATTTATTCTTCTTCTTTTTTTTTTTTTTTTTTTTTTTGCGCCTCCCAACAAAATGTACAGATCTGTTTATACTTCTGCACCAATGTTTTTTTGAACAGTTCACATAGCACAGTCGTCTCAGTTGAAGACAGCAATGTATAAAGTTGACTGATCTACAGGACACAATGCCTTTGTCTCTTCCATTTTCCTTTCACAAGTGCATTTCTCTTTAGTGTACATTCTTCTTGCATTTTTCATTTCTGTTTCCAGTGATTGGAGTTGTACTATATAGGAACAGGACTATGTTGGAACAGGGCTGTATTGGAACAGAGCTGTATTGGAACAAGGCTGTATTGGAACAGGACTGTATTGGAATAGGACTGTGTTGGAGCAGTGCTGTGTTCATCTTTCATCGTCAGCAAATTGTTTCCCTTTTCAGCATGTCATAGATCTATAGACTGGGTCCTTCAGTTTGGTTGGTCTTGGAGGAGTCCTGTTTTGATGCCCGGGTGTATTTGTAATGTTTCCAGCAATTTTCGTCTCGTCCTGTTTTTGTTTTTGTTTTCTTGGGGTTTTTTGTCTTATGTTGTCTGTACACAGGAAAATGGTTAGTTTTTTTTTTTCTTTAATCAAAACACCAGATATTTTTCAGTCTTGATATTTTCACAAGTCTTCATTGTCTGTTGTTTTGTTGTTGTTTTTTTTCCAAGTCTTCACACACTGCAAAGAAAGTTAAGATGCTTGTTTTGTGGTTACTCTTGTGTGTGTGTTTTTTTTGTTGTTAAACATTGATTTCTTATTCTTTCTCTCTCTTTATTTTCCCTAAGACAGTGTGTCTGATGAGTGTTGAATGAGTGCACTTAAATGATGTTGGTGAGAATAGTGAAGATATGTATATGTGTGTGTGTGTGTGTGTGTGTGTATGAGTCTGTGTCTTTGATGAGGAAGATACACATATGCGTATAAATTATATGATTATTTTTTTATGAACAACAAATTGGTCGCATAATGTGAGCATCAAATGTCTTAAGGGCTTCCTGTTTAAAAATTTTTATTATTATTATTTTTTAGAGCTGCTTTTTCCACCTGCTCAGAATCAAGGCACAAGAAAGGATCGCTCACAATGATTTTAGTTCACCCTTTTTTTTTCTTTTTTTTTTTTGATAATCTTTTCTGCCCAAGCTACAAGAAAGGCAGTGAGGAGGTGTCTTTTTGACTCTTCCCGCTGTGTTCACTTCATGGTCAGCTGTTTATATTGCTCATAGGAATGCATCTGCTGCTACTGTTAAACAGCCCAGGAAATTGAAGTGGGTGAGGGGCAGGAGGGGATGTCTGTCACAGTAGTGGTCTGTGATGTGTGTCAAGGCTCAGTTCCCTAGTTGCTCAGTGTGTGTACTTCTGGAGAGGTAGTTCTCATTTTCTTTCATTTCTGTACTTTTTTTTTTTCAGGGCAAGGAGAGGTTTTGGGCCACGTTTCCTCCCTTAGATTTAACTGAGCCCCTTGACACAGTGGGTTTGAATCCACAGCCCCTGATGGCCGTGAGAGGCTGTGGGGCCTTTCTTCTTCTGTGTTTGTGAACTACTGCAACTCCCACGTTCACTCATATGTACACGAGTGGGCTTTTACGTGTATGACCCTTTTTACCCAGCCATGTAGGCAGCCACACTCCATTTTCGGGGGGATGTATGCTGGGTATGTTCTTGTTTCCATAACCCACCGAACGCTGACATGGATTACAGGATTTTTAACGTGCATATTTGATCTTCTGCTTGCATATACACACAAAGGGGGTTCAGGCACTAGCAGGTCTGCACATATGTTGACCTGGGAGATCGGAAGAATCTCCACCCTTTACCCACCAGGCGCCGTCACCGTGATTCGAACCCGGGACCCTCAGATTGACAGTCCAACGCTTTAACCACTCGGCTGTTGCGCCCATCACTCTTTGGGGTATGATACACAAGGATGAGAAACTTGACTTGAGAAACTTGACTCGAGACTCAGTACTGGTGTATTCTTTATTGTCTTCAACCCGGTACAGAAATATCACTGTTCAGGTTCTGCAGCAGTCTGGATGCTTCTGGTTGAGTCTCTCTGGTCTTTAATCCTGAAGATCTTTATTGTAAGGTGGTGTGCACTGATGCCTGGACAGGCCTGCATGCTTGGTGTATCAGGAAGTAAGACGAATGCAGAGGTGATATGTCGACTACCAGTCAGTGTCCGCGATGAGAGGAGTGAAAGAGAGGAGGGTTCGCACAGTTCTGGGCTGGTTGAACATGAGAAAAAAGGTGCCCTGAAACGCCTTGGTTTGCCCTTGTCGCTTTACTTTTGAGTTGTGTTGTCCTTTTATTTACGGATCTATTTATTTTGATTGTGTATTGGTGTTTAGACTGACTTGATTGTTTTTTGTGACAAGTTGTTTATTCTTTCTTTCTTTTTGAAGGCTTTGGTGAGTTGTTTCATCAAGCGACCGTGACTGGAAAACAATTTTGAGGACAAACGGTAAGGTGTAAAGCCAGAGTGTTGTGACAAAAATCTTTTTTTTTTTTTTTTTTTTTCCCCTTTAAACCAGCCCCGAGATGACCCTAAGAAGCACAAGGTGGCCCAGTAACAGAAGAGTTGTAAATGAATGAATAAATAAATAAATAAATAAATGCCCCCCACCCCCCCACACCCCCCTAAAAAGACCCATGCCAGTGGGGCAGAAGGAACAGGCACGTGACGAGAAATCACTTCCTCCTCTAGCAGCTCCGTGAACCAAAGGCCCATGCACCTGTCAGCTCGGTCATGCCGACCTTTTCTTCTCTCCATAGAGAGGGGGAAGGAACTGCGTGTCTGGCAGGTGTGTGTGTGTGTGTGGAACTTTTTTTTTTTTTCCACGCACACTTTCTCCCTCTCTTCCTTCCTGGTCCTTTCAGTAGGATGAGGTAAGGAGGAAGGGTTGAGATTTTTTTTCTTTTTCTTTTTTTTTTTTCTGAGTGGACCAGTGTTTGTATATGTGTATGTATGTATGTATGTACGTACGTACCGTAGTTTCATTTTCGTGTCCCAAGGGTGCTCTCTATGTGGTGGTTTCTCATGTCGTTGGGTGCTTTGTTGGTTTAGCTTAGAAGAGTGGGCTGGGTAATTGCCTTTCTGCCATTGCCTTGCAGCGGGTGTTTGCGTGTGTGTGTGTTCCCCCACCTTCCCTTCCCCCCGCCACCCCCCGTTCCCCTCATCCCTCCCCCAAAGGCAAGTTACTGTATCTTCAGCTTCAGACACAGCTTCCTGACATCCACCTCCTTGAGAATATAAGCGTCTCGTCTTTAAAGATGGGGCTTCTTTTTTTCTTTTTTTTTTCATCCAGAATGAGATCACATGTACTGGTTTTGTATTATTGATGTATCAGAATCGATGCACGCCAATTTGAACTTTGCCCAGTTTGCTGTTTGCTTGAGTGGTTTTTTTTTTTTTTTTTTTTTTTTTTTGTTCTGAGCAGTTGATGGTTATTATTGTGTGATGGATGTTTTTCATCAGCAGTTGATGGTTATTATTTAGTGATGGATATTTTTTTCATCAGTGGTTGATGGTTTGTTGTGTGATGAATGTAAGACGTGTAAAACTTTCTTTCTGCAATGACTTTTGTGAATTGTTTTTCATTGATGTGCTGTTGTTGTTGTTGTTTTTTTTTATATACATGTGCTGTGCTGTCTGCTTTGCAGGGAGTCGGGACCTGTGTGAGCTGCGTGTGATTTATATGTGATTGCTCCCACGCCCCTCCCCTCTCTCTCTCTCTCTCTCTCTCCCCCTCCCCTGTATGTGTCAGCATGCAGTAGGACGCCTCTGTGACTGTGTCTTGCTTCCCTTGTCCAGGGATATTCTGGCTGTCTCTGAGACTCCCTCACTGCCCACCCCTCACCCTCGCCCAACACCCCACCCCCCCAGCCCCCCCACACTCCCCAATCCAGCCCTCTTCGAGCGATGATTGGCCTTTGAGTGTGTGTGTTGGTGTGGAAGGTCCGCTTCAGTTTCAGCAACATGCAGTTTGACCTGGTTGAATAAATGTGTATGGTTTCAATGTCTTTTGAATTTTTTTTAATTTTTATTTTTATTAACGTGTAGCATTCGTCATTGACATGAGACAGAGTAAAATGTGTGCCGAGTTTCAAAGCGAAGATCCATGACCAAACTAAAACACTGTAGTTGTTTTTCGGCTGTTTTTCGTTAAAAGGTTTTTTTTTCATATGTATCTTTTTATGTAGACACTCGAGACCAGAGTAGTGTGTTGACAGATTGAAGGCATGGGGCTCTGTTGATGGAACTCCCTACCGCAAGACTGTTGAGGGGAAGGACGTTCCCTCAGATCTGTCAGCATGACTGGTCCGTGTGTTTTGAAGAACATTGTGGATCCTGTGTGCTGTCCGGCATCTTGTCAGTTGCCAGTTGGTCCTTCTGTCCTGTTTGCAGGTCTTTTTAAGTCAGGGTTCTTTTTCGCAGCAGCACTTCTATATCCATTGTAACGTCATACGTATGTCTACACTGAAATTAGTGGAGAGCTTTTTTTCTTTTCTTTTTTTTGTATGAATATTTGGTCAAGTAATGTCTCATGTAATTGCTCAGCTCTTATAGTTTCCTTGTGATTTTTTTGTTTTGTTTTTGTTTTTTGTGGTGTTTCCAAATTTTGTCAAGTTGTGCATAGTCTGGTGTAATATGAGAGAGTGAAAAAAGAGCAGGGAGAAAATGTGTGTGTGTGTGTGTGTGTGTGCGAGAGAGAGAGAGAGAGCAAGCACTCATAACATTAGCCTGACACTGCCTGCTTGTGATTTCATGTCTTCTTCTTTTCCGGTTATGAGTGACAGCATAACTACATTATAACGTACGCATGGTGGAAGTGTGGACAGCTTACCAAAGTACAAAGGCAAAGACAGCAGTACTGATCAGAATCAGTGTTCTTGGCTGCACATTTTGTGGTCATGAAGAGAATAGTGGTAATTGTGTGTGTGTGTGTGTTGTGTGTGTTTGAGACTCTAGGGTACAGTGTTGTTCCATGAACAGTCTGGTGTGAAATGAATGAGTGCATGGAATATGAATCTGAATGAAGATTTGAGTATGTGTGATAGGATGTGTGGTGAGTTTTGTTTATTTTATCTTCAGTGTATGGTAGTGTGTGTGTGTGTGTGTACACATAGAATTGCTGTTGCTTTAGAACATTGCTATGATTCCCGCTGTGTGTGTGTGTGTGATACGCCAGTACTACTGTGACAGGTTCCTCTCCCGCTGGCAATATATTGTACCTGTTTCATTATTGTCATCAGCCCTTGGCTGTGTTGGACTGTGGTGATCACCGGCTTCAGCGTTCTCTGCGCGTGGCATTCTGTGAAGCTGTGCGCTTCCGATTCGGGTGGTATGATGAGGAGATACTGATTTGTCGTGTATTTATACTGGATGTAATTATTTTCAGAATTGCGAATAAACAACAAGGAGTGGCAACTCTCTTCATACAGAATGGGTGTAACTTTGATACGGTACCAATTATGGACCACACCAAGGGGGGTTATGTGAGAAACTCCTCCTGTTTCAGGTGCATACTAGTTCTCAGAAGCAGGTGATACTTTTCCCTTCTTTCTGTGTCTGGGAGAACACAGGAAGTTGGTAAAAAGGGAGGGAAGGTTTACAGGTAAGATATATATATATATATATATTATATATATATATATAATATATATATATATATGGGGTTTGGGGGGTGGGGGGCGTTGGCACAGTATACTTATGTCCTAAATAAGGAAAATTGACACAGTTGGTGGCAGGTTAACTGTTTCAGAACAGTTTATATTTGAGGATATGCTTCCAGGCTTGTTCCTGAGAGAAAGCAGAAGATACGTAGACAAAAAATATTAGATTTGAAAAATATTACTTTCATGATCCTGAAGACGCTTCACAGACTATAAAAGCCTTAGAAAAGAAATGAGAAGAATCACTCTGTATGCTGTCAGAAGTGACTTTGCTTCAGTGATTGATCTTTATTGGAACTTGCCCTTTGCAGAGACACCAGAAGCAATAATAAGGCTGTCATGCATGTCAGATAGAGGAGAGCTTCCAAAGTTAACTGAGAAGAAAGACGACACATTTAAAGTCTACTTGCAACAGACGATTCTGCAAGTTTGATTTGGCTGAATAATTTGATAAAACTCCAGTTCAGCTGCAGAGGCGGAGCCACGACAACAATGGGAAGTCATTGAAGACTGTGATAGCAGCATCAAGGCTCTTTTATCGGCCACATAAAATTGATCTTTTTATCATTGTTGCTTGCAGCCCAGTCAAACCACACAGGGCTGTCATTGCTCTTTTCCGCCACTTTCAGCAAACTAGGCAACAGTACAGTTCGGTGCATAATATTTATTTTATTATCGTTGGCATTCCGTCTGTCACGGGGTGAAGTAAACAGCCCAGAGAGTGTCTACCACCTTCCAAGAAAGATAAGCGTCCGTACGCACAGTTTGATATCGGTGTCTATTTTGGAGGGGTAGGAAGGAAGGAAAGGTACAGCTCAAGGTTGGTTCTGTGCAAACATCATCATCACCACCATGTGTTTATTTTTCTTTTGACTGTATGCAAACTGACTTCAGTTATATGCACGAGCAATACACCATTTTTTTTTTGTGGGGGAGGTAAGGGGGCCTGGGGGTACTCTTTCCGTTGTATCGACTCATTTTGTTCCTCATCCAAGTAATGTTCCTACACTCCTAATAATAAAGACTGTTGTGCAGTAATTTTATTGATAAATGTATTCAGATGTTATTGTTTAAATGTGTGATGATGTCATGGTTTTATAATATTGCTGTGTGACTCTGTTAATGAATGTATGCCACCCACACAAAAGATGACAAATTTTGGGGGGTGGTTGAAATATATTTGTGTAATGCATGGCTTAACCTGAAGAAAAACTGTGTGAATGGAAGCTTCTAACACAAACTTGACAAAGTCATTATCTCAGACGTACATGTGTCAGAAAGTATGGAAATACTGCTTTGGTGTGCAAAAAAAACAAAAACAAAAACAAAAACCGAAAAAGAAAACAGTATGGGTGCCTCAAGAAATGTAAAGATACAAGCATACAGAACACCCCCATTACTTACTACTACATTTAAAAAAAAAATTTTTTTTTGTTCCATTTGAGAAAATTCAGCAACAGGCAAACTGTTAACAAATCATGCTAACCCATAATGGATTTCGTTAGCAAAAGAATAACACCAAATTTTTCACACAGGATCTCAAGTTTGGCCGAACATGAGCAAAACATTTCAAGTTTTCAGTGTTGCTTGACACACATGGAACTTTCTCTCCTTCCTACATTTGCTGTGATGAGTGAGTGGTGGATTGAAAGTTGACAGAAGGTTTGAATGTGTCCTGTCGGTGTCACTGCCAGTCCATGCATTGTCCGGTTGGTTGGGGTGTCAAAAGGAAATCTGCTGATATGTCTCCTCCCTGTCTGTATTATATAAAGTGGGTTCTGTTTGTCTTTTTATTATGAAGTACATGACCATTTAATGTTCCTGTTTCTTGTCTATGTCTGGTCCCTATGTCTTTATGTAGTGGGTTCTGTTTTTAAAAAAAAAAAATTTATTGTGTGTGTGTGTGATGATAAATTACATGACCATATAAATGTTCCTGTTCCGTGTCTCCCCTGAAGAAATAAACTGGCATGGACTGCAGTGAACAGCTTTTTAATTTCCTTTTGAGTGCCTGAGTAGTAGACCTTTTTTTTCTCTTCTTTTTTTCAATGCAATATTATATCATCCACATATTGATATCAAATACTGGCTTTTTTATATTATGAAATATTCAACCATTTTTTATCATGCTGGTCAAAACCAGATTCACATTCACATACATGTCCATTTCGCTTTTGTGTTTTCTCTCCTGCAGAAAAAGAGAAAGAAAAGCTCTGTGTGTGTTTTTTTTATTTTTTATTATTATTATTTTTTTATGACGTACACACAACCCCATTTGTGATGTTTTCTTCGTTCCATTGTACATAGCGGATCACCGTCAGTCACTAGGGAACCGTCAGTGTTAGCATCCTGTACTTTTCAGCGGCATTGAAATCCTAGCAGAGAGGAAATAAAAGCAAAAAACTGCTGTAAATACACTTTGGTGTTTTTTTTGTGTGTGTTCCATGTTCGATCCTGTGTGGGTGTGAAAGGGCATGGCAAGTAAGACTGTGGAATTCATAATTATAGTAATGGGCATTTATAATGGACTCTACCTCCATCAGAGCGCCAACATTCAACGTCAGTGTGGAGGAAAAAATGGTTGCCAAAATTAACACAACGGGGCACTATAAAATACATAATCAAGACTTAAAAATAGGACAAACAAATGTGTCAATGACATAGCATGTGCACACAAACACATGCACACACACCACAACTACATGCCATTATCTATAAGCATAAACATCCATGAAAACAGATTTGTACAGATGTGTTTTGAGGTGGTGGTTCTATCACTAAGGTTGCTGCTTAAAATACGAAAAGACGACATGGCCAGCCCATCTGGCTGGGGTTTTCTGTAGGAGGGTGTAGACACTATGGGTGCTAGCCCCTTCCAGGACCTCTGCCTCTGGGACTTTCTCCTGCCATCGTGTGTGGAGAGGCCTATGGAGGCAGCCCAAGTGGAAAATATTGAGCTGTTTAGTGTGTCTGCTCTAGACTGTCCAGTTCTCTCGGTGGCACAGACTGAGAAGGGTGGTAAGGACCACCGCTTGGTAGACCTTCAGCTTGGTGGTTAAGTCGAGTCCTCTCTGCTCCCGTACATTCTTACACAGACTCCCAAACACAGCACTGGCTTTGGCAATTCTGTTGCTGACTGAATGCATACATACAGTCTAAATTACTGTGTAGTGAACTGACAATAGAATGATGAGAAGAAGAAGAAGAAGAAAAATCACGATGTTGAGAAGGGAGTAGTGTTTATTCAATGGATGGGCATAACCACAGCTTTTATAAACAAAGTAAACTACAAAGTCCAAACTACAAATTAGAATGCTGAGAAAAAGGTAGTTATGTGTATTCTACAGATAACACAGGTTATATCATTATGTGTGTGTGTGTGTGCATGGTTTAACTTTAACTGTGCATGGTTTAACTTTCTAAGTTAAACAGTAAGTGGATATGTTTGCATGCATGCCAAGAGGTAAAAGTTGTCAATCATGGACATTTTAATGTGATCAGGTTTAATCAGTTTAGTCCTGCCTTGAAAAAGGGGGGAAAAGTTCAAACCTCCTGTACTGGGAAAAAAGAAAAAAAAAAGGGGGGGGGGGGGGGGGAATCAAACTTCCTACTGAATAAAATTCAAAATGACAACAGTTTTACAATCTCCCACGATAAATTCTATCAGTAAACTAAAACACATATTTTTAACCTTTTCACTGCCATGGGCATCTTTAGTTGACTGGACAGTTCACGGCCATGATTGTCTGTAGTTGACACTGAGGACCATTTTTCACACTGTAACAGATCTTGACAGCTGCAGCCAACTTCCTGTGCAACAGGAAATTCACAAGCATTACCCCCCTTGACGGAGTTTGAGGTGAACAAGTCCATTGTCTTGTTTCAACACAAACTAAATCATGTGACTGAGAGTGCGGAGTCGAAAATACCCGGCGCTGGGACGAGTTTTTCCACATAGGAACTTTGCAGCAGAAGAGCTAACAGGAATTTTATCATCATAAGTCACAAACCTTCCATCCCATCACCCACCCACAAAGCACCAAAACCCCCCCCAAAATGTCAGCACCATAGTCTTGAAAAACAACAAACCAGTCCATTATTATAATGTCTAAAATAATATTTCAATGGTTTTCAAATATGCAAATCCATCACTATTCTTTGTATCACAGACCCATGAAGAAAAATATATCATAATTGATCAAAATCATTTAAATGTATCAAAAACATTAAAGACACATATGCTCACACACAAACACACACAACCTTGAAAACATACAGTATACAAACAAGGAACATGCATACACACACACACACACACACACACACAGACACACACACACACCAAATCCATCATACTGAAATATGGATACATGTCCGTCATGGGAACAAAGCTGATGGCAACAGCGATGGCTACAAGTACAACAGCCTCCACCAACTGTCACAGTGACAAAGGCAACACCAGAGTGAATTTTCTTCTCCTTGCAATCTTCTGCAAGTTTGGTTAGTAATCCAACTCTCTCTCACACACACAAAAAATATGATTCTCCTCAAAGGCACGAGTACTAACATCAATTATCTGTGAATGACAATGCATCAGACCCAAAGGTCTCAGGTCTGTTGCATTGTTCATTATATAAAAAATTAAAAAAATTAAAAAACAAAAAACAAAAAAACACACACACAAAACCCTGCAAAGTGAACACTCATAAATCATGCTTAGGGTTTGGTATGCCTACATGCCTAGAGCCTTGGGTTTTTTGGGTTTTTTTATTATTTTTTTTAATTCATATATTAATTTTTTCTTAGTTTTTCTGAATAATCCATCAGTTTACTCCCAACTCAAAAGTACCCTTTTTTTTCCTTAAAAAAAATTATTTTTTTTTAATTGTTTGTTTCTGCTGCTTTGTGACTTTGACTTTTTGAGTTTACATTATTCTGCATTACATGAAGAGTGTTCAGCCTTCAAATCCAGTTATTTCTGACAAGTGCTGAAAAAAATCGTGAGAAAATGACACATGGTAATAGATTCAAGACTGTATATTATGTGTGATAATTAACGAGAAATTCAAACAACACTAAAGAACTGTGACATTTGTTCATTTTTTTTTTAGTAACATAATAAGGTAAAAGGACACAATTTTAGCCACTTCTGCTTCGTGCTTCCACAAAGGTAAATGAGGAAAACAAAATAATATTATAGTGGTGGTGGTGGGGTTTTTTTGTGTTTTTTTTTGTTTTTTTTTTTTTTTTTTCCAAACAACATGATAGTGGTGGAAAACAAGTAAAATAACAATTTTCCTGCTGTCACAAAAATAACTCTGAAAAGATGTACAACCAGGAACCAAACTGGTTGACTGATATTAATGCAGCTTGTATGCAGGTCTTGGCTGCCAGATGGAACATGCATCACCAACATGCATTGTGTGCCTGCTGTGATTCTGGCAGTCGGGACGGAGGCTTTAGTTTAAGGGGGAAAACCCTTTGTAACCAACAGCTTAAAAGTTAACGGGGTCAGGTCCCCTGGTACCTTTTTGAGAGCTTTAGTTAAAGGGAGAAAACCCTTGGTAACCAATAGCTTAAAAGTTAAAGGAGTTAGCCTCCCTGGTACCTTTAGGTCAGCAAGATGATGGCTGTTGGTACTGACTGCATAAATACACAAACACACAAAAAACTCTTGAACTCAATTCCCTGCCTGGCCTCTGCTAAACCGTAGATGATTATGCGAGTGAGCAAGCTAACAAGTAACAACAACAACACGAACATTACACGTGTGTTGGATTGAAACCTGATCATTGCCATGAGCTATGGACAATGAACCCTTGTTTTACAAGGTCTACACATGCACACTATGAATACAGCATGTGGAGGTGCTGACAGCGGCACTAGTTCTAGGTCCTTTGACTTAAGATTCTAATGCAAGGGAATCGCGCAGACTACTGCCGCACTGAGTCGATTGAAGACTATATGGAAGGACAAAAAGATCTCCCTCTCGTCCAAAATCAGACTAATGCGCTCCCTCATCTTCTCAATATTTCTATACGCTTGCGAATCCTGGACCCTCACTGCAGAACTCCAGAGAAGAATCCAGGCCCTGGAAATGAGATGCTTCCGCAAGATCCTGAACATTACATACAAAGACCACATCACAAATGAGGAAGTGAAAAGAAGAGTCCAAAACGCCATTGGCCCATTCAAAGACCTGCTAACCACAGTGAAGGAACGCAAGCTCCGCTGGTATGGACACGTCACACGATCAGACGGCCTAGCCAAGACCATCCTGCAGGGTACCGTACAAGGAAGGAGGAAGAGAGGCAGACAGAGAAAGCGGTGGGAGGACAACATCAAAGAGTGGACGGGCCTGCCATTTGCCACAACTCAAAGGGCCGCTGAGGACCAAGGCAGGTGGCGCGAGCTGACCAGGCAGTCATCCATGGTGCCCCAACGACCCACCCACGGGTCAAGGGATAGATGAGATGAGATGAGATGAGCAAGGGAAAGAATAACAAACAAAAACAAAACAGTATTGCTTTGGAGCCTGAACATGGTGGTGTTTATTCAAATGATCTGTTTGGTATCATATACTTTACCAAACTCCTCTAACTTCTTGCTAAACTGTGGTATTTATTCGAATGATCTTAATTTCTGGCTAAACCTTTTAGTTTACTGTATCTTTATTATTAGTATTCACGCCACATTTCTCATTTCTACCTCCTGTCACTCTTCCCAGATTTTCTGACACATGTAAAACACTGCACAAAAGCAAACACACACTCCCTCTTGTGTTTCAACACAAAATGTTACAACGTGTACACGTATACACAGTTAGGACAAAATACTTTTCCAGACACCACCAACATGAAATTTCATGGAATAAACGGGTACACTGTTAGACACCATTGTCGCAACTTGTACGTGCACACAATTAATTCAGACAAAATACTTTTCCAGACACCACCGACAAGAGATTTCCTGCAATAAACAAACAGTGTTGGACACTATTGTTACAATGTGTACACACTAGGACAAAATACCTTTCCAGACACCACCAACGTAAGACTTCCTGGAATAAATAGACACACTATGTTAGACACCATTATTGCAACTTGTCCATGTACACACTTAAGACAGAATACTTTTCCAGACACCACCAACATGAAATTTCATGGAATATAAACACTGTTAGTGTTAACACACCATTGTTGCAACTTGTGTGTGTTCACACTTTGGACAGAACAGTTTTCCAGACACCACTGACATGAGATTTCCTTGAAAAACAGACACACTATTAGACACTATTGACTACTGTTACAACGCATACACACTAGGACAGACTGTTAGACACTTTTGTTACGATGTGTACACACTAGGACAAATTACTTTTCCAGACACCACTGACATGAAATTTCATGGAACACGCTGTTAGACACCAATGTTGCAACTTGTCTACGTCTACACACTCAGGAAAAAATACTTTTCCAGACACCACCAACATGAGACTTCCTGGAATAAACAGACACAGCGCTGGGCGCCGCTCGATGCTCCTCCACCTGTTCCTGAATGGGCATGACCGACTGCAGCGTGCTGATGTCATAGTCTTTGGAGCGCTCTTCCAGCTGACACAGCTGAGAAAACACGTCCTTGGCAGAGGAGAAGCTCCCGCCGTTCTCACTGCCTGCGACTGACGCACGTTTGTGGAAGTCAATGATGCTGTCCACCAGCACACTGCTGTCTGCCGTCCTGTCAGGACGCTGCTTGCCTCCAACACTGGCATCACGGCACAGTTTCTGGCGCTTAGCGGCAGAAGGTATCTGCTCTTTTGTTTTCCTGTGTTGATGTTGTTGTGGGCTGGAGCACTGTTGCTTCCTCTTTTTCGTTGTGAGTGAACCGTCTTTGGCTGGAATGTTTTCGACTGAGCTTTTTCGTTTGAAGACTTTGCCGTCATTTTTCTTGCCGAGGTTTGTACTGTTCACTGTCAACGCAGCTTTACGCAGCGGCCTGGGTGGGTGGAGCCCGGAAGATTCCGACTGGGATGTTTTCTCTCCACAGCCCGCTCGCTTTGCTGAAGAGAAAGCCCTGTGCTGTGGGGGGACTATGCTGACGGCAACCTGCTTCGTACAGGGCATCCTGCCGTTCAGTGACCTCCCCTTCACACCACCGCACTGTCCCACATTGGTGCTACAACGGGGCTGCTTGGCTTTCTGCACGATCCTGTGGGTAGCGGTATCCACGGCGACACACAGCAGGCACTCGGAGCGCATTAATCCGTGCTTGCAGCTGCTGCACAGCAAGGTGCTGCCTCTGCTGACCACGTGACGTTTCTCGTGCCGCAGCCGCTGCCGAAACACCTGTCTGCCCTCCTGGTGCTCCAGTCGCTGTCTCCGCACACAGCCGGCTGTCTTTCGTCGCTTGTTGCGCTGACGCATCGTGTCTGTGTCGTTCCCCTGACGGCTGTCGTCACCATGGTCCTCAGCGACTGCACTCTCTGTGTAAACACACAAACAGAACTTTACAGGGACTCCAAGCTCTCTCTGAACAAACACATAAAAAGACCTTTTGAGGGATTCCACTCTGAGTCAGAGTCTGAGTAAACACATGAATGGAACTTTACAGGGACTCCTTTCTGAGTAAACACATGAAGAGAACTTTACACAGATCCCACTCTCTGAGCAAACAAATGAATAGAACTCTACACGGATCCCACTCTCTGAGCAAACAAATGAGTAGAACTTTACATGATTCCCACTCTCTGAGCAAACAAATGAGCAGAACTTTACATGATTCCCACTCTCTGGGCAAACAAATGAATAGAACTTTACATGATTCCCACTCTCTGAGCAAACAAATGAATAGAACTTTACATGATTCCCACTCTCTGAGCAAACAAATGAATAGAACTTTACATGATTCCCACTCTCTGAGCAAACAAATGAGTAGAACTTTACATGATTCCCACTCTCTGAGCAAACAAATGAGTAGAACTTTACATGATTCCCACTCTCTGAGCAAACAAATGAGTAGAACTTTACATGATTCCCACTCTCTGAGCAAACAAATGAATAGAACTTTACATGATTCCCACTCTCTGAGCAAACAAATGAATATAACTCTACACGGATCCCACTCTCTGAGCAAACAAATGAATAGAACTCTACATGGTTCCCACTCTCTGAGCAAACAAATGAATAGAACTCTACACGGATCCCACTCTCTGAGCAAACAAATGAATAGAACTTTACATGATTCCCACTCTCTGAGCAAACAAATGAATAGAACTCTACACGGATCCCACTCTCTGAGCAAACAAATGAAAAGAACTCTACATGGTTCCCACTCTCTGAGCAAACAAACAAGTACAACTACACCTTCACATGGATCCCTTGTCTGTGAGTAAACAAATGAGCACAACTTTGAACGGAACTTTCTCTTTCTGAACAAACTGGTACAACCTTACAGGGATTCCACTCGGAGCAAACCAGCAAAACTTTTACTGAAATCCTGCTCTCTGGAAAAAAACACACCAAAAAGTGTACAACTTCACACTTTTTCAAATTACACGGATCCTACTTTTTGAGCAAACAAATGAATACAACTTTATTCTGTTATACCATAGGGGTTTCGCTCATACTCTGAGCAAACAAATGTGTACGACTTTATAGGGATTCCACTCTCGGAGTCTAAGCAAACAAATCAGTCAAATGAGAAGAACTTTACAATGTTTCTCAGAGTCTGAGAAAAAATATGTAGCTGATGACAATACTCAGTCTCTCTGCTCTGAAGAAGCAAATGACTTAATGAGTAAAACTTTAAAAAAAATCTTTTCTGAGTGGGGGGATTTAATAATGGTGTTTTCCAGTGTTTCTGCGGGAGGTGGCTAAATAGTGAAGACATCTAACAATATATATATATATCTACCAAAACAGTGTCCATAACGGCATAAGTGTCTGGACTGGAATCCCGGTCTCATACTTTCTTCCAAGTTTGACTAGAAAAATCTGAGGTCATGTGTGCAGCACACACTTGACACACTGAATAAAGAGAGAGCAGCTCTAACGGGTGATTTGCCATTGGTTGCTATTTCTGGACAACCAATGGTCATTTTTCTTTCAGCAATCGTCTTCCACCCACCACATATTACATTTAAAAATCACAATGCAATGGTGTGTGTGTGTGTGTGTGTGTGTGTGTGTGTGTGTGTGTGTGTGTGCGTGTGTGCGCGCATGTCATTTTTAGTAATCTGTACCCATTTTTTGTTGGATGTTTTCATTTGTTAATATTGTTGTGCAATACCCTATTGTCTTAACATGCGTATGTGTGTGGGGGGGTTAGTATATCGTCAGCTATTGGGAATTCTTATTTGACTCGTTTTAATCTCTTCTTATGTTGCGCATGATTTTATGCCAGTGTTTGCAATGAGCCTGCGATTGCACAACTTAATTTCCATGTGGATTAATAAAGTGTTTTTGATTTGATTTGATTTGATTGACTTTAATGTCGTTTCACTTTTATAGTTTTAAACAAATTTTAAAAAAGTATTGTGAGTATGACACAATCAATCTCCGTGGATGAAGAGCCAAAACGGAAACGTCGCAAACAGCAGATTGTCTACACAGAGGAAAGAGAATGCTGTTTTCAGCTGAAACGGCTAAAAGAATTTCCATGGCTGACAGTCAACTGCCAAAACATGCCAAAGGCAGTGTTTTCTTTAAGTAAGAGAGAAAACTTGTTTTAACTGTTCAAAACAACATTCATTTTCTGTGAACACAATAAAACAAACAACAGTTAAAGAAAAGGGTGTGGCTGCTTCTGTGTGTGTGTGTGTGTGTGTGTGTGTGTGTGTGTGTGTGTGTGCACATATATATATATATATATATATAACATATATATATATATATATATATGTGTGTGTAAGTTTCTGAAAGCACTGAGGGCAAGTGCAAAATCTGTCCGGGCAAGTGAATTCTCCAGTGACTTGCCCGACTGGGCAAGTGGGAAAAAAAGTGAATGTCGAATGTTGCCCCAAGCTACAATACTAAGAGCCAGTGCAAACCTGTCTCCTTGTTTGAGAGTCATAGTCCTTCACAAAAGACAAAACTGTAAATAAATTCCCATTGCAATGGAGAAACCACATAACGTACATTAGCTCTAGAATTACCACAGTTAGCCAGGTGAATGAATTAAAAAAAACAACAAAAAAACTTACACCTGTACCTCCTATACTCTCAAGTGATCCTCACTTGGTGAAAATCTTTTCTTTAAAATAGGGGGGGAATAAAACCCACAAAAAACATGGAGATGACAGACTGAACTCCTCACCATTTTTGGCCCCCCCTCGGCGTTTCCTTCCTGACTTTTCTCTGCCACCTAATCCAGTGTCACCATCCTTCACATTCTCACTGGCATCACCGCTGGTCTGTGAGCAGTTTGAACGCTGTCGTTTTTTGGTCCCCTTTGTACGCTGGGCCTCCTTGGTGGATGGAACGCTTTCCTCCAAGGCTGAAGAGTCTGATGCACAAAAGCTTACTCCAGTTACCATTTCAGATCGGGTCCTGCTTGTTTCCCTTGATGACACTGGTTCTGTTTCTGACCGTGAATCCTCCATCCTGTGTGAGCGAAGTGCATAGCAATGTTTCTTGCTTTGACCTGCTGCTGTTGCTAGCTTCTTTCTGTTATTCGTTAAGTTCTTGACTACTTCAGAACTTGAACTGCCGCTGGTACCATCAATCCCAGTCACCAGGAAATCACCCCCCAGAGCAGAGAACAAGTCAGCTGCTGATGACAGTGAACATGAAGACTTCGATATATATTTCTCTTTTAACCGCTCTGGTTTCTTCATCCTGAGCTTTGCTGTGCAATTTACGGCATCAGAACAGCAAGTGTCAATGCACACTGACACAGGGTCTTGTGTGGAGAAGGCTTTTCCACATAAATAAAACTTCAGTTTCTCTTTCTGACTAGTCTCTGAACCCGTAACTGAAACACTATCTGGTCCATTTATGGAGATTTTCTTGTCATATGGTGTGTCAGCTGTGGAAAAGGACTGAGCATTTGCTTCCTTCTCCAGTACATCATTCTGACAGCTGCTGAGCTCTGTGTTGAGCTCAGCTCCAGGAGGCCAGTGCTTGTGTCGAAGTCGCTGTGGTCTGCGAAATGGTTTAGAGGGTTCTGCATCTCCATGCTCTTGTGACAAGATTC
>NC_134888.1:5074313-5096813 GCF_041734735.1 Babylonia areolata | reverse complement strand
CTGTTAGCATATCATTTTCTTCAGCCCATTTGACAAGTCTTCCGTTTAGCACTGATGAATAACATTTGCTAATAAGACTGAGCAAAGACACGCCCCTATAGTTGTCTGTTGAACTACTATCTCCCTTTTTATAATTGGAACAATTATTGCCTTCGCCCATTCATCTGGATACGTGCCCTTATCAAACAGAATGTTAAACAGTTTTGTTAAAAAATGTACAGCAATATTATCAGCTGATTTTAACATTTCTGCCAAAATACTGTCTACACCACAAGCCTTGCCTTTTTTAAATTTCCGAATAGCATCTGCAACTTCTTGTTCTGAAATATCATGACTTAGTTCATCAGATATATTTGATTCCTCTGGTTGCACTTCACTAATGGCTCTGCTATCAGTAGTTATAACCTCGTTCTGAGTAAATAAATTCCGAAAGTGTTCAAACCATTCATTTTCTTTAATGTCTTTGCATACTCCTATTTTCCTTCTTCCAGACACTTGCTTTGCTTCTTTCCAAAACTGTTTGCTGTCTTTGCTCAGTGATGCTAGACGTCTGGCTTTATCACGTCTATAGCTGACTTTCTTTACCTTACATAAATCAGAGAGAGAGAGAGAGAGAGAGAGAGAGAGAGAGAGAGAGAGAGAGAGAGAGAGAGAGAGAATGGATGAACTGTGGAATCGGCGAAACAAAAATAGGCGAATTGGGAATAGGCGAACTGGAATGACACCGTTTGGTGCCCATCCACCACAGTGTGAGCCAATAATGATATAGGATGTTGATGACAGTAACCATAATATTGTATTGTTTCCGTATCGCCCCGATTCCCCGATACTCTAACTTGGTGATCTGTTTCGCATATCTTCAGTTCGACCACTGATATACTTAGTTGCTCTCTCTCTCTCTCTCTCTTTGGTTTTAAACGAGGATATTCAACAATTGATCACATGTTTACTCTTTTGGCATTTGTTCAGAAACAGTTTTCTCTTAATCGTAAACTTTACGTGGCGTTTATTGATTTTGAAAAAGCTTTTGATTCTATCAACAGAAATTTATAATGGCCAATCCTGGCAAAACATGGCATAACAGGAAAGCTTTTTAAATGTATAAAGAGTATGTATAATGTTGTCAAAACAAGAATTAGGTGTGGTAACAAACTTACTGGGTATATCAATTGCACTAGAGGAGTAAAGCAAGGAGATGTTTGTAGTCCTATTTTGTTCTCATTATTCATAAATGAATTAGCTTTAAAAGTGATAGACCGAGGATTCACAACTGATTTTTTATAGAACTGTTTATAATTATTATTACTTGCTGATGATATTGTTTTGCTCTCGGAGACAGCTATTGGTCTACAGAGACAATCAAATAACTTAGAAAATTCAGTTACTAATTTGCAATTAAATGTTAATCTAGAGAAAAGTAATGTTATATTATTGTTTTTAGGAAAGGTGGTTATTTGGCAGCAAGGGAAAGGTGTGTGTGTGTTGGTATTGATATGCCAGTTGTCAATGCTTACAAATATTTTGGAATTCTTTTTTTTCTACTCGTTTGAGTTTTGTAGCTGCATGCAGGGATCTTTCAAGCAGAGCAAAGAATGTGCTGTTACATATTATGAATAAACTCTTTTTATTGAACAACAATTCTTTGGATATTTTTATTAAGATTTTCAATACCAAGATACAGCATATCGTACAATATGGTTCAGAATTATGGGGTCTAGATAAAAATGCTACAATACAATGTGAGTCCGTTGATTTATTTGGACTGAAAAAGTTTTTAGGAGTTGAAATGAAGGCACCTAACGATTTAGTATACGGTGAGACGAACAGATATCCAATCTATATAAATTCTGCAGTTGGATGTGTTCGATACTGGTTTAAATTACTGAAAATGAATGAAGATAGACTGCCACGTAAATCCTATAATATGTTGTATGATTTTGATTCTAGAGGTAAAATGAACTGGGCGTCAAATGTACGAACTTGTCTCTGTGAACTGGGCTTTGGATATGTATGGGACTATCAAGGAGCGGGTAATGAGAATATGTTTCTGAAACTTTTTCGTCAGCATTTGATAGACTGTAGATGGCAAAACTGGGAAAATCATATTCAGTCAAATGATAGATTCTGTCACAACATATCTCATACTTCTACACATTTAGTTAAATAAGAATTATTTTTTGTATAACATGAAGAGACATCACAAGTTTTACTAGTTAACAAGACTTAGATTTGGCATTTCTGAAATCTGTATGCACAGATACCGTTTTAAGATTGCTGATCACACAGAGAAGCTGTGTCCATTGTGCAAGCAGTCAAATGAAGATGAAGTGCATTTTGTTTTGATGTGTCCTGTATTACATAGTTTTCGCGTAAGATTTATTCCAAAGAAATATTATGAACTTCCATGTTTGTTTAAATTATGTTTATTGATAGCATCATCTGTTAATGGTGTCATACGTAACCTCCCATTGTATTTACACAGAGCTTTTAAGTTAAGAGAAACGGTATTATCATAATTTCTTTAATTCATTGTGGAAATGGTGAATGTTTACTGATGGTAATGGTGACATCTGCATATTGTATTGTCGCCCTTCATTCATATGAGGCTATGGCCTTCAGTGAATAAGTCATTTCAGTCAGTTCTCTCTCTCTCTCTCTCTCTCTCTGTGTGTGTGTGTGTGTGTGTGTGTGTGTGTGTGTGTGTGTGTGTGTGTGTGTGTGGTGTGTGTGTGTGTGTGTGTGTGTGTGTGTGTGTGTGTGTGTGTGTGTGTGTGTGTGTGTGTTGCGTGAGCGTGCAAAATAAATGAACAAATAAGTAAACAAATGCATAAATAAATAAATAAATAAATAAATAAGCAATAACAACAACGACAATAACAACAGTTCACTTTCATCAGCGTGACAGTTTTGATCCACGACACTTACGGAGACAATAATCCTGGGCTGAAAAAGCTGTTGCCACGTTCCGATCCGAATGATTTTTTTCCCCACCACCATCACCACCACCACCACCACCCTCTTTTTCCCCCCAGGTCCAGCATACAGAAGAAAAGTAAGTAGTCTTTTTTTTCCCCCCTCCACAGGGCATTCCGCCGTTGTTTTTCGCCTCGAATACATGGGGATGGTGTGATCTCTTTGTTTCAGGAAAACTCAATATATCGAGAAAAAAAGTTAGTAGCCTGGAGCTGTGTGCGCATGTATGTATTACCCTTTGTAATATGTTGTTGTTATTCATCATCATCATCATCATCGTCGTCATCCTTCTTTCTTCTTCTTCTTTTCAATATCATTATCCTCCTTCTTCTTCTTCTTATCATTGTCATTATCATCATTCTTCTTCTTCTTCTTCTCATTATCATCCTTCTTATTCTTCTTATCATTATCATTATCCTCCTTCTTCTTCTTCTCATTATCATCCTTATTCTTCTTATCATTATCATTATCCTTCTTCTTCTTCTTATCATTATCATCCTTCTTCTTCTTCTTATCATTATCAGCATTCTGCTTCTTCTTCTTATCATTCTTATCAGCATCATACTGGTATGTTTATCATTATTGTTTTTGTTTATATCGTTTCATTATTTTTTTTTTTTGACAAGAGGTTTTTTTCTGTTTTTTTATTTTTTTATTTTTTTTTTTTAAGGAGACGTTGTTTCAGTTTTGATAAAATGGAGGTAATATCTGTTCACACACACACACACACACACACACACACACACACGCACGCACGCACGCACGCACACACACACACACACACACACACACACACACACACTACAGTGGACTGGCCATCGTCTGTGCTAAGATAAGAGTCTGGGTTTGAATCCAGCTCCCTGCCTTTATCCCAAGTTTGACAGGAAAATCAAACTGAGCGTCCTGTCATTGGGATTGACGAACGAGAAGAAGAAGAAGAAGAAGAAGAAGAAGAAGAAGAAGAAGTCTTTTGGACGAAGTCTTCAGTAGTTGAGACGATAAACCGAGGTACTGTGTGCAGCACGCACTTGGCGCACTGTAAAAGAACCCATGGCAGCATCAGTAAATGATGCCCTCTGGCAAAATTCTGCAGGAGAAATCCACTCTGATAGGTAGACAAAAAGTATATGTATGCACTCTTTTTCTTCTTCTTCTTCTTCTTCTGCGTTCACTCGTATGCACACGAGTGGGCTTTTACGTGTATGACCGTTTTTACCCCGCCATGTAGGCAGCTATACTCCGTTTTCGGGGGTGTGCATGCTGGGTATGTTCTTGTTTCCATAACCCACCGAACGCTGACATGGATTACAGGATCTTTAACGTGCGTATTTCAAGTTGATCTTCTGCTTGCATATACACACGAAGAGGGTTCAGGCACTAAGCAGGTCTGCACATATGTTGACGCTGGGAGATCGTAAAAATCTCCACCCTTTACCTCACCAGGCGCCGTCACCGTGATTCGAACCCGGGACCCTCAGATTGACAGCCCAACGCTTTAACCACTCGGCTATTGCGCCCGTCTATATGCATGCACTCAAACCTTGACTAAGCGCGGCGTTGGGTTATGCTGCTGGACGGTTCAGTGTAGTGTGGGGTGTATGGATTTGCCCGAACGCAGTGACGCCTTCTCGAGAAACTGAAAGCGAAAGGGACACGTTACGTGAAATGTTTCTCATGAATGAAAATGATTTACGGTTATTGGTGACGGTTATGATTTTTTCACTTTCAATGTAAGAATTTCTGTAGGCATCTGATTACAAAGCACTCTGTAGGCCAGTTTCTACTGATGAGTTTTTGCCATTGGATGTTACCTAAAACTTACGGTGTTGTTACGAGGCAATCTGTATGATAACTATATCTGCTTTAGATTCTTCTGAAGACGAATAGATATTTGCCTATGATTGTACACATTACGGGATAATTACGAGGAGTGATGGCCTAGAGGTAACGCGTCCGCCTAGGAAGCGAGAGAATCTGAGCGCGCTGGTTCGAATCACTGTTCAGCCGCCGACATTTTCTCCCCCTCCACTAGACCTTGAGTGGTGGTCTGGACGCTAGTTATTCGGATTGAGACGATAAACCGAGCTCCCGTGTGCAGCATGCACTTAGCGCACGTAAAAGAACCCACGGCAACACAAGGGTTGTCCCTGGCAAAATTTTGTAGAAAAATCCACTTCGATAGGAAAAAACAAATAAAACTGCAGGCAGGAAAAAATACAAATAAAAAGAAAGAAAGAAGAAGAAGAAGAAGAAAAAAAAAAGAAAAAAAAAAAAAGGTGGCGCAGCTCTCAGTGTAGCGACGCGCTCTCCCTGTGGAGAGCAGCTCGAATTTCACACAGAGAAATATCGTGAAAAAAAAAGAGAGAAAAAAAAGAGAGAGAGAAATACAAGAAATACAAATATAAATATACCGTGTTATTACGAGACAATCTATGTGATAACTATATCTACTTTAGATTCTTCTGAAGACGAATAGATATTTGCCGTGGATTGTACACATTACGGGATGATTACGAGATTTTCGACACGATGTTTCACGCTTCCAGTGGCCGCGTGAAAAGCAGTACACTGTCGTTCACTTTGGAGACGACCGCAGGACTTCCGACCCCAGTCTCAGGGTCCTAGGTTCAGATCTAGGCTGTGTCTAGTGGGTGACGTGTCGTGGTTATTCCCCCCGCCCCCCCCCCCCCCCAACCCCCCACCAGTCTCCCAGGTCAACAGATGGGTAAAGTCCTGTTTCAGCGTCCTTAATTCAGGGACCTATTTACCGGCAATTTTTTTGTGAACGGTGAACAGAGAAACTTTATACAATCATACCAATGCATAAAAAAAAAAAAAAAATACAGAGAGCAGCGTATGCGCCAGAAAAAAAAAAAGAAGAAGAAGAAGAAGAAGAAGGAGAGAGAGAGAGAGAGAGAGAGAGAGAGAGAGAGAGAGAGAGAGAGAGAGAGAAGAAGAAAGATTAATTAAGACAATGAACAAACAATCGGTCCATTTACAAACTCACTCACGCAATCAATTCGTCCAAAACAAGATTCAACCAACAAATGAAACCAAAATAAAACAAGAGAGGCAAGGCCTTCAAGACTCACTTGTGATACACTTAAAAAAAAATCTAATCGTTAAAATGTGTTCTGTATTTGTTATTATAAAGCTTCGCGTTAAGAAAGAAAATATTAAAAAATCCTAACCAGATTCGAATGAAGTCCCCTAGCATTAATTACAGAGTACTTTCCCTTTTTTTTACTATCTGCACCAAAACGTTTGCAAAATAAATAAAACTTCCATGCTTAGCAAAAGAAGTTCCTGTTTGAACAAAAAAATGATAATAATGACTACTATTGTTGTTGGGTCAGAATATCAGATCAAAGTGCCAAGTTTAGAGAATACAAAAAATACAAATATAACAGTAAATGCAGTTTGCATATAATTAGGCTTCATTTTTTATTTTTTGTGCCCATCCCAGAGGTGCAATATTGTTTTAAACAAGATGACTGGAAAGAACTGAATTTTTCCTATTTTTATGCCTAATTTGGTGTCAACTGACAAAGTATTTGCAGAGAAAATGTCAATGTTAAAGTTTACCACGGACACACAGACACACACACACACACACAGACAACCGAACACCGGGTTAAAACATAGACTCACTTTGTTTACACAAGTGAGTCAATAAAACATGTTATAAATGATACAGTAACTTGTATAGGGACACAATATTTTAGTCTGCGACAAATCATACACGTACATGAGCACACAA
The DNA here is from genome assembly GCF_041734735.1 of Babylonia areolata. Classification (NCBI taxonomy): domain Eukaryota; kingdom Metazoa; phylum Mollusca; class Gastropoda; order Neogastropoda; family Buccinidae; genus Babylonia; species Babylonia areolata. Next base: position 5,090,080 of record NC_134888.1, on the reverse strand, counting down.
TTCAAGCGTGCGTAGATGAAACGATATTACCATTAGCAGATGTTGTAACCCATTTTCAGTGGTTTTTCGACTCTATTATGTACGTTATTTTATTTACATTGATGCAGATTCAGCCACTAAACTAACGTACCGACATCTTGATCTTGCTCTTTCCGTCTTTGGTTCCGCAAATCATGAAAATACAAAGAAAGAACATGGCGGCTTCAGATGACAAGTGTCTGTTCAGGATCAGGTTATGGGTCATTTTGTGTTGTATCGTGCCCTTCATTAGAAGGCACACGCTACAAGTCTTTTTTTTTATGTGCCTCCATTGCAAAACACGCAAACATTAATCGGTGCAAAAATATAGGACGCTACAATACGTCATTACACAACAGATGTGGACCCCCCCCCCCCCCCCCCCCCGCTCGTGAAGGTAAACACACACACGCAGAACATCAAAATACGCACGTTACAGATTGTGTGGGAGGGGGGCGTGGGGGTGAGGGTGGGGGAGGGGGGAGGGGTATGGAAACACTAACATACCTTGCATGCGCGCCTCCGAAAATGTTTCGTTTATTTGTGTTTGTTTGTGTTTTTTGTTGTTGTTGTTTGATTTTGGTTGAGCTGCACTTTTGCATGCACACGTCAACCAAAGATGTCTGTCACGGTTCGTTGGCGATCTGTGTGTGTGTGTGTGACTTGTAACTTTTGTCTTCAAGGAGAATTAGGTATCGTGCGTTTGTAAGGTTAGGGGAGGGTTTTTTTTAAATTAATTAATTTTTTTTTATCGGACATCTTTTAATTCCAGCCGTATTCTTTGATTTCTAGATATTTTTTGGGAATTGGTGAATTTGTGTGTAAAGTTCTGTTTAGGTGTGTTATTTTTCTATGTATTCAGCTCGGGTTATTGGCAGTACGAATTTTCTGAAACATTTTTGTGGCAATTGAAACGAGATTGCTAGTTTGTGATATTTCATGGCTGAGTTTTGTTTTTATTAATCAAAACCAACAGTATAGACACTAGGCTGACGTATTGTCATTTGGGGGCTCTTTGCAATTGACTTTTTTCAGATTGTGTTAACTCATTCATTATTTGGGAAAAGTTAGCTTTTCGTGATCGTAGTTTTCGGTGTAAAAATGGCTGTATATGACAGGATACCTCCCAACTTAGTGTAATGCGTATTACTTGAGGAAGGGAGTGGGGTGGTACTCTTTTGAATTTGGAAGAGAGGGAAGTCTACAGAGACTGGGAGCTCATTGTTACAGATTTCCCTGTGACTTTTCCCCTCGTGCCATTGCCTTCAACGGAAATCCAGGATCGACAACAACTGGAACAGTCCTCGTTCCCCCTTCCAGTTTGCCCTCTTCAGTTTTTTTTTCTTCACTCCCGTTCCCACTCCCACTCCCACTCCACACTTCCTGCGCCCCTTTCCCACTCTCCCTCTCACTCCATCCAACCGTAAACCCCCCAGGTCTACAAATAACATCCATCTTCAACTGTCGGGTGAAATTCACGCCAGGGTGGACTCTTGTCAGTGTCACTGAGATGAACTGGTGCCGCAATTGACTCAGTTAAATTACGAAGTGTTGGATCAGAAATGGAATTGTGCTTTAGATAGATGGGGGGTAATCTTTGTGTGTTTGACTTATTTAGGGTGATCACAAGTTTAAAAAAAAAAAACAAAAAAAAAAACAACAAAAACCGAGCTGAACTTTTCTGTGTCTCTGTGTTTGTGTTGTCGGGAAGTTAGATAGATTGGGAAAGGGTGGGGGGGTACATGGGCAACCCCTTACAGGTTGTGACAATGTCTGTTTCTTTCTGTGTTGTGCGCGGCTTTGAAACTGACTACTGCGGGCTCTGATCGACAGCTGCGATAATAATTCACATCGGTTGCAGCAACTCTGGTAAGGTGTTTTGTTCTTATTAATCAATCGTTTCCACTCTACTGCTGACCCATATTTCCACATAATCCGCCCAAAAGAAGTTACACCCATTTTGGCTATAGGCTCGTACACGTAAAATATTACATGTCTGTCTGAGTGTGTATGTGTGCGCGCCTGAAATGTGATTGAATGACACAGGAAACGAATGATGAGCGCCCAGTGGCAGCCGTCAGTCGGCTCTACCTAGGTAGACAGCCTGTTGTGAGATGATGGTAACAATGATGAAGATGATATATATATATATATATATATATATATATATATATATATATATATATATATATATATATAATCATCTTATTATTATTATTTAAAAAAAAATTCTTATTTCTTTTGGTGGGATTCAACCTCCTCATTTACCCAACGTATCTCTCTCTCTCTCTCTCTTCTCTCTCTCTCTCACCCTCTCACCCACACACACACACACTCACACACCATTTTCATTCGTTTATCATAATGTTTTGTTTAGGAATGATCGAGTGTTGACGCATTTAACCATGTCATAAGGACCTAAAGCCCAATGACATTAAAAAGTGTCAAAGCGTCAAAGCGTTTGTGCATGCATCCGTGTGTCCGTTGAGTGTGTATGAGAATAAGTGTGTGTGTGTGTGTGTGTGTGTGTGTGTGTGTGTGTGTGTGTGTGTGTGTGTGTGTGTGTGTGTGTGTGTGTGTGTGTGTGTGGTGTGTGTGTGGTGTATGTACGTGTAAGAATCATTCGAGATTTGCAGCAATAATTATGCTTAAAATGTTAGTCGTTCATAAATTATAACGATATGTTGAAAATGTTAAACCGCCTCCCCCCTCCCCCCACCCCCCTTCCCCCCCACACACACACTCCACACACACACCTCCTTTGTTCAGAGGGCTGTGTTGCTATATGGACGATGAAATGCAAAGTGTTACTCTGTCTCACATGATTCGTATATCCATACAGTTTGCAATAGAGGAAATAAGAAACTGATTCACAACTAAAAAAAAAAAAAAAAAAAAAAAGTCGAACGAGCATTTTTTTTCTGTTACCTCAGCAATGGATATGGGATATTCAATGTATCCTTCACACTGAATATCTCTCTCTCTCTCTCTCTCTCTCTCTCTCTCTCTCTCTCTCTCTCTCTCTCTCTCTCTGTGTGTGTTTAAAACTGGTTTTCAGTGTGAGCAATATTTTGAATATGTGGATAAAAAGTGTTTTAGGGACTGTTTAGTAAAATTACGGCTTGGTTTGCTCCCAATAAATGGATCATTTTTTTTAGAAGAACATTCAAATGTAATTCAAATTACGCATGTAAACGTTGTAATGTAATCGAAGATGAAAACCATTTTATAAACAATTGTGTCCTTTACAATAACCTGCGGCAAAAACATCTGAACTCTGAAGGTCAATCGTATGTTCACTTGATGAAGAATGGTTCTGTTTACAGTATTCGTAAACTATGCATTTATATATTTAATGCCCTGAAGATACAACAGGAATTCTGTGACAACAATGATGAAAGTTAGAATTAATTTACTATGCACGAGAAGCACTTTTGTTCTACAGGTTAAGTTAGTACGTATTTTACATTTTGTTGTGGCTGAGTGATCACCATATTGTGTACTTTTGACCTCTTTTTAGGGGCCGGAGGCCTGGAGATTAAAGTTTTGTTCTTGTTCTTGTTCTCTCTCTCTCTCTCTCTCTCTCTCTCTCTAGGTTTGTGAGTTGTGAGTTGTGATTAATTTGACAGTCTTAATAACCCCTTTACTTCTTGATTTTTTTTCTTTTCTTTTTTTCAGTATCTGCTATTGTACTACAATATGATCTGTAATGTACTACAATGTGATTTGATACCTAATTATGTTTATGTATGCATATGCATACATATCTGTATGTACATGTAGACATATGCATGCATGTGGGTATATGTGCAAATATGTATATGCATAAGCGTGTGTGTGTTTGGGGATGAGTGTGTGCATATGTGTGTGGGTGGGTGGGTGTGAGTCTGTGACAGTGTTCCCTTCATTATATTTTTATGATGATGATGGTCCGTTGATTAGTATTATAATTATCATTGGTAGTAGTAGTAGTAGTAGTGGTAGTGGTAGTGGTAGTATTTACTATTGTTATTATTGTTGTGTCTTATCGTTACTGTTTTTGTTGTCACAAGGACAGAATGGAAGACTAGACAATGCCTAAAATCTTTATCCTTGAGTAATAAAGTTTTTTAATCTGGAATCTTGAATCTAGGTTTGACATTTTCTTCCTTCTGTAGCCAGTGTTGGACCCTGTTGCAATGATAGATGAATGAACGGCGTTATTATGTGCGGAGTGGCCTGTTAATTGTTGGCTACCATTTTTCTATCAGGAAAGAACTTCGTTTTGTTTCGGTAATATTTGCTTTCACCATTTCCATTCGTTTATTCTAATGTTTTGTTATGCGGCAATGAAAATATGTTGACGCATTTACACATGTCATAAGGGCCTCATGGCCAAATGACATTAAAGTGCCAAAGCGTCAATGATTCTCTCTCTGTCTCTGTCTCTCTCTGTAATATGATTCGTATTTATTTGCCTTGTTGTACTACTGTGAAACATGGACGACGTATCGCCGTCACATTCAACAACTTGAGCAGTCTCACCGGAGATGCCTACGAAGGATCCTCGTCACAAAGTGGCAAGACAGGGTCTCCAACCTCCAGGTCCTAGAGAGGAGCGGCTGGCCTGCCCAGCATCGAAAGCCTGCTGATCCAGTGTCAGCTACGCTGGACAGGACACGTTGTCCGCATGACAGACAGCAGGATCCCGAAGATGCTCTTGTATGGCCAGCTGACGGAAGGCCACCGCGAACTTGGAAGACCCTGCAAGCGCTTCAAGGACACCTTGAAGTCAAACCTCAAAGCCTGTGACATAGACATCGCTTTCTGGGAAACTGATGTCCTTGACCGCTCTCGCTGGAGGCTGCTGTGCTCTAGTGGCATAAAGACGTTTGAAAACAAGAGAACGCTGGCCATTAAGGAGAAGCGTGAGCGAAGGAAGCAGGGCTCAACTTCTGAAGACGTTTTCCCTTGCAACACCTGTGGGAAGTGCTGCGCATCCAGAATCAGCCTCTTCTCCCATATGAGGACACACACCGACAGACAAGTCTGCCTGCCTACCCATCCGTCGGTCCGACGGGAGACTTCATCAAGGCACTGACAAACGGAAGGGTGTGTGCACGTGTGAATGTGAATTAAGCGAACGGTGAGCGTACGTGTGTGTACCTGGTAAATATGATTCTGGAGAAAACGTCAATTTAGCTGCGTGGTGTATGAATATGACAATTTCCACACATCATATATATATATATATATATATATATATATATATAATGTGAAGGGTAGTGATGAACTCGGTTTTAAATGCATAGCCGTCGATAGCACTTAGACTGGTATATATATTTTTTCTCCGGTTCTACAAAGAGCTGAACAAGGAAAAACAAAATGCACACCATCTTCTCTGTCAAGTTTACACAACAGAAAATCAATAGATAGTTGTCAGTGAAATGTCTATAATTATCTGTAATGACGTGTAGCCAGCTCTGATACCCCAAACCTAAGTCTGTGTTGTCACGTGAACATAAGTTGCCACGCAGAACGGTACCTCAGAGGGACACATTAACTCTCTCCATACGAACGGCGAAAGAGACGACGCTAACAGCGTTTCACCCAAATTACCATCATCAAAATATTGCAAGCGGAAAGCTCTTATACTGAAGAGGTGAATGTTGACAAAGAATACCACAATTCTGACGACGGAAGCTAAAGGTTGGGTCATTGAGACACCCACTGGACATCCGAGGGGTCTGTGTAGAGGAGAAGAGAGGACTGGCCGTACTGAGTGAGTTAAGACACTACGGGCCTCCACCAGCAAAACAACAAGACATACCAACAAAGATGTCCATTTGGTTTTTGTGTGTGTTCATTTTAAAAAATGGAAAGAAGAAAATCTTTGTATGTATGGAGAAGTTTGAAATCAAATTATGTCGGCTGTACACACTTTGTGAATTAAAACGAAAAATATTTGAAAAAATTGTTCATAATTTGTATTTGTAAGTCTGTGGTTTTATGGAAAGTGGGAAAGGAGGAGGGGGGGGGGGGGGTAGAGGTTTTCGATGGTTGTGCGAGTAAGCTGATATTTTAGCGAATGGATATGAAGTAATTTTATCACTGATTGATACACTTGCCAATGTTTAGATTTGTGATTATTTATATTTTCTGTTTATAAGTCAATGAGTTTATTAGAGAACTGGGAAGGAAGGAGATATTGAGTTTACGGATGGTTCTGCGAATAAGTTAAAATTTTAGCGAGTGGATATGAAGTAATTTTGTCACTTATTGATACACTTGTCAATGTTTAGATTTATAATTATTTATAATTTCTGTTTATAATAAGTCAATGAGTTTATTAGAGAACTGGGAAGAAAGGGGATATTGACTTTAGAAGGTTGTGCCGGCGAATAAGTTGATATTTTAGCGAGTGGATATGAAGTACTGAATTTTTATCACTCATTGATACACTTGCCAATGTTTGTTTAAAATGGGAAGGTCATGTACATCTGTTTATTTTCTCGAGCGATGAGACATATGTGTAACGTATATCCAATTACTCCCACTGGACTTAATTGCTTACTCAGCACTTACCTCAACACGCTTTGATGGCATCCTGTTTTAATCAAGTGAAACGGGATGTGATGACATTAGCCCGTGCCACCAGCCGCCGTGGCGAAGTGGTTAGCGTCGCGGACTGACGGCTGGGAGGACGCGGGTTCGAATCCAAGCGGAGGTGGGTTTTTCGGCCCGTGGCCGGCTCCTATCCAGAGTTGAGTGTGCTGTGGGCTTAAAAGGGGGCACTGGGACCACACAGTCGAGTGTCATCCACTTCAAGGATGCGTCTTTGGGTGTGTTTCTCTAATAACCTGACCAACACTGCAAGTGTCTGTATCTCTCGGGCCTGGTTAACGCCGGGATATCATTATGACATGAAGCGTAGAGTACAGCCTTGTCACGCAGTCCCAAACCAAAATGGACCTCCATAGCAACATCGTCATCATCATCGTCATCCTCCTCCTCCTTCATCGTCATCAATATAAACAAAATAGTCTCAAAGTCTGTGGCTTTTCATGCCCTGCTCTCATGGTGACCTCAGTTTCGATACCCCTCCACTTCCGTGCTTGGGGTGAGTCCTGTCAATGTCGTCAGTTTCGGCAGATTCATGGGGGGCTGTTGTTTGAGGGATGCGGTGGCGGTCTCCACTCTGGGAGGGACGCTCACTCAGTCTGGCTCCGCGACTAAGCCATTATTGTCGTTAGTAGGGGGCTTAGTAGGTGGTGTCCTAAGTACGTTGAATCAGAACAGGCACCACTCAACACCACCGAAGTGACTCAGCAGAACTGCAGGGTCTCCTCTGGTGTGTGGCCTCCTGGCGACCTAACATCGATGGTTCCCTGTGGACTGCCGACGCTGGAACTGCGACGGACGAACCCGGGTGTGGCCGTGTATGGGGGAATCTAAAAAGAGCGACGTGGGAGTAATGCCACTGAAACGGTGCAGATGATGGGGCAGCAAAAAAACAACAAAAAACCCCTAAAATAAACAAACAAAACAAAACAAAACAAACCATTAGCACGTGCCCTCTCGCCGTCCCAAACGATTTGTTTTGTTTTTGTTATTTTCAAATTTGATACCCTTACTTCTGAATACGTTAATTAACCTCTGTTGATAATTATTATCGATCAAAGGCCTGATAGCGAACATGTCAAGACTCAAGACTCTCTCTGTCGCTGTCTCTCTGTCTCTGTCTCTGTGTGTCTGTCTCTGTCTGTCTCTGTCTGTCTCTGTCTCTCTCAGAGACAGACTCTCACTGTAATTAATTCCTAATCCTGTTAGCACACACTTTCTCGCAGTTCCAGGTTTTCTTATACACACACCCCCACCCCCACCCCTCCCCACGTCCACTCCCTTTCCAGCAATGTGTGAGAAAGCGTGGAAAGCCCTCCCCCTCCCCACCCCATCACGGCCCCCGCCACCCCGTCCCGACCTCCCTGCCCCCTCCGTAACCCCCACCCCCACCCCCCACCCCCCGCCCCCCACCCCCTTTTTCTTCTTCTCAAGAACATTTCTTTTCTCACTGAGGTTGCGATTTTTTTTTTCCCCGGAGGATATCAGAGAACAAGTAGAGAGAGAGAGAGAGAGAGAGAGAGAGAGAGAGAGAGAGAGAGAGATACTCGTTGGGCTGTGAGAAAGTGTGTGGGACTGTGAGAAAGTGTTTTCGGGACTGTGAGAAAGCGTGTGGGACTGTGAGAAAGTGTGTGGGACTGTGAGAAAGTGTGATGGGACTGTGAGAAAGTGTGTGGGACTGTGAGAAAGCATGTGGGAATGTGAGAAAGTGTGTGGGACTGTGAGAAAGTGTGTTGGGACTGTGAAAAAAAAAGTGTGAGACTGTGAGAAAGTGTGTGGGACTGTGAGAAAGTGTGTTAGGACGGTGAGAAAGTGTGTGTGGGACTGTGAGAAAGCGTGTGGGACCGTGAGAAAGCGTGTGGAACTGTGAGAAAGGATTGGAACAGTGACAAAGCGAGTGATAAATCAGTCGTGAGGGGCTGTGAGGAAGCGTGTACTTGGAAACCTTTCCCCCACTGGCTCAATAATAATAATTATGATAATAGTCATGCACAGTATCGTACACCAGCTCAACACACCAGCTGTGCATGATATACAGTGAGACACTCAGTGTCACGAATGAATGAACCCGCCAAGTCGGGTAAGACATCGATTGAAAAGTGGTGGTGGCTCTGAGCAGACGTTGACCCGCTCGATGAATACGTGCTGCCATCTCTTCAGCCTTCAATCGAAACAGATCCTATCTGCGCAACACGTGTTCCATTTGCATTAACACGATATCAATATGGGACTGTACAATGTCCGAATACGACAGAAAGCCAAATGCATTTCAAGTGACAGCAGCTATACGCTGGCAAATGAATTGTTACCAACTTTTACCTTCAGGCAAACGGTTGTGTGTCCATCAAATTTAAAACAACTAACAGAACCAAATGCAGCTTTATACCAACCTCAATTAATTCAGCTGTTAAACAGCAATAATTTATAATCAAGATCTGTAATTTAAAAAAAAACAAAAAAAGTATGCCAGAGTGTGTGTGGAATGTGACATCTTAAATCAAAGTATTGTTGAATTGCATTGTTATTATAATCTTCTTTTTTTTTTAATGTCTTATGTCTACTTTTAGTATGCTATTTCATGCCTATTTTATTCATATCCTTTAACTCACTCAGTACGGCCAGTCCTCTCTTCTCCTCTACACAGACCCCTCGGATGTCCAGTGGGTGTCTGAATGACTCAACCTAGAGCTTCCGTCGTCAGAATTGTGGTATTCTTTGTCAACATTCACCTCTTCAGTATAAGAGCCTTCCGCTTGCAATATTTTGATGATGGTAATTGGGGTGAAACGCTGTTAACGTCGTCTCTTTCGCCGTTCGCATGGAAAGAGTTAAGTGATTTTGTGTTGTAAATGTATGGCTGTGATGATGTATGTGTGATTTACTCTGAGTTACCTTTTAAAGGTTGTGCTGTGTTGTTGTTATCTACTGTGATTATTTATTGAACGCATGGGCTGCCATGTAAACACTTTATGTCTTTTATGTATACATGTTGAATGACTGTGATTTCCGTGTATTGTTTATGGTTGTTGTTTTTTTACACCTGTAATGTGCCTACCGCATGCCCTAATATATAAGAAAAGACGTCAGTCGCGCGCAAGCAAGCATGTTGAACCCCGAGATATTTCGTCCACGTGTTCAGAATCTACAAACATCAGAAAAGTTGAAAAACTGTGTCCTGGTGCGTTATCTATTTATTTATTATTATTATTATTATTATTATTGTTGTTGTTGTTGTTGTTGTTGTTGTTGTTGTTGTTGCTGTTGTTGTTATTATTATTATTATTATTATTATTATTATTATTCATTTATTTATTTATTCATTTTTCTCCTGTTTTGGAATGTTCGTGTTGTGCTTCCTTCTTTTTCGATTTCTTTTCCAAAAGAAACCTGCAACTGCCACCACTCCTTCCTCCCCCACCCCCCACCCCCCACCTTCTCCCCCCAAAAAAAAACAAAACAAAACAACTGAAAACAACAACAATAAAACACACACACACACACACACACACACACACACACACACACACACACACACAACAAAAAACAAAAAACAACAACAAACAACACACATACACACTAAATAAAAACAACAACAACAAAAACTGCCTTTATTATCTCCAGTATCACTGAACTTCAATAAACATGCATTGCGGCAGCAATACTATATATATATATATATATATATATATATATATATATATATATATATATATATATATATATATATATATGTCTTGCCCAAGTACATCCCCACTCTCTCGGCCAAGAGGGTTTTAGGACAGTCGGTGTTGGGATGGTTCCCAAAGGCCAACTAGCCCACAAGGCTGCAGCACTAAGAGCCAGTGTAATTTTTTGCCTCCTAGTTTGAGAGTCATAGTCCTTCACAAAAGACTGAGCTGTAAATGGTTTCCCATTGACTGGAGAAACCATTGATAATACAGCTCTCACTTTGCTGTTGGCCCAAATGTAAACTTATGTCAATCTGTGATATAAGCCGAGTGTTGGGCCTTTGCAGCAATGCTACCGTCAACCTCACATATCCTCATTCATTTTTAAACTAAAGTAGTAACGGTCACGAATGGATTTGCCTTTCCTGCTCGGCCATAATTATGTCCCTTCATAAGGCCGTACTCAGCCCTTTGGGGGAATACTTATAATTATGGGACTTTGAATTTGTCAACACTTTTGTGTAGTTTTTGAATTTGTGAGTTAAAAAAAAAATGTTTAAGTGGGTTTGATTTTGTTAATACATTTAAGTGTCTTTATTTTTGTGTTGTTTTTTTTTAAAAATATATATTATTATTATCACTATCATATTCGGCTTTGATTCCATTAATACTTTCGTGTGGTTTTGATTTCATAAATAGTATTATGTGGATTTGATTTTGGTTATTATTATTATTATCTAACGAATTTGGTTAGTATCCTTTAGTAGCTGTGATTTCAAACACACACACACACACACACACACACGAAGAAAGAACTTGAAACAGGAAGGGTGACTTGTGTGCAGTCGTCAGTCAGTGATGTCGGGCTTCTGGGGCCGACGGCTGGGGTCATGGCTGCTGAAAGGCAAAAAAAGAACCACGTGGGCAGTCCTGGCCTGTCTTCTGTTTTTTACTGTCACTGGTGAGGAGAGAGAGGGGGCTGGGGGGGGGGGGGGGGGGGAGAGAGAGAAAGGGAGAGAGAAAGGGTTGAGACAGAGAGACAGACAAGGAGAGAGAGAGGGACGCACAGACAGAGAGAGACAGACAGGCAGAGAGAGAGAGAGAGAGAGAAATACAGACAGACAGACACAGAGACAGACAGGGAGCGAGAGAGAGAGAGACAGGCAGAGAGAGAGAGAGAGGCAGAGACAGACAGAGAGAGAGAGATACAGGCAGAGAGAGACAGAGAGACAGGCAGAGAGGGACAGAGAGACACAGAGAGAGACAGAGACAGACAGACACAGAGAGAGATAGAGACAGACAGACAGACAGACAAACAGACATGCAGACAGTCACAGAGAGAGAGAGAGAGAGAGAGAGAGAGAGTTCTCGAAATAACTAAAACTTTTTGGGATTTCGCAAAATTCTACTGGTTTCATAATCTTTTTGTGATGTATACACGAACTGCTGTGTTTTATCATTATCATCATCATCATTATTATTATCGTCATCATTATTGATTATCATTATTATTAGTAGTAGTAGTAGTAGCAGTAGTAGTAGTAGTAGCATTTGTCTCGTTTCTGTTTCTTTCAGTGCTTAATTTTTTCCCCCTTTCTTTCTTTCTTTCTTTCTTTCCCTTGTTTGTTCGTTCGTTCTTTATTCCTTTTCTCCTGGCTTTTTCCCGCCCTTCAGTTTCCTTTATGTGTTTGTGTATGTGCTTATCTAAACATACAATCTTTCTTTTTTTTTTTCTCTCCAGGATGGAACCTGATGAGAGTGAGTATACGTTGTGTGTGTGTGTGTGTGTGTGTGTGTGTGTGTGTGTGTGTGTGTGTGTGTGTGTGTGTGTGTGTGTTTAATTTTTAAAAAAAAATTAAAATGTATCTCTTTTTTTTTGGCGTACGTTTAGTTTCTTAAGCAGGCGTCCCAGCGTTCCGGACAAATCCATATACGCTACACAGCATTTATTAGGCAGAGTATAACCAAACGCGCTAATCAGGCCTTGAGTGCATGCATACATGTATACAGTATATTTGTGTACCTCATCAGAGTGGATTTCTACTTCTGCCGGCGGAATTTTGCCATAGGACAACAACTTAAGTTGCCACGGGTTCTTATTCAGTGCGCCAAGTGCGTCAGTGCTGCACACGGGACATTGGTTTATCAGTCGTCTCGAAGTAGTGCATACAATATTTGATTATTGATATATATATATATATATATTTTTTTTTTTTTTTTTTTTGGGGGGGGGTCCTAATCCCGCTTCCCCCGTCCCACCTCTCACACACACCCTTCCAATATTATGTTTTTTTTCTTTCTCCAATCACTGACACTCACCCTCTCCATTTTAGATTTTTGTACTCTTATCTTTTCCACATTCTGTTCTCTCTCTCTCTCTGTCTGTCTGTCTGTCTCTTCCTTTCTTAGTCCCCTCCCCCTTGCACCCCCCCCCCCACTCCCCTCCACCTCAACCGCCCCCCTTTTCATTCAAATATACAGAAATGTCGATTTCTAATTAATAATAACAATCATCATTATGATAGAAATGATAATAATCAAAATGATAATAATAATAATAATATAATTCATTTTCAGTCTAATATCATCATCTTAGATGAACAGACTATAAATAAATAAACGAAACAAATCGTCTCATCCGAATGGGTAAAGGGTGGAGATTTTTACGATCTCCCAGGTCAACATATGTGCAGACCTGCCAGTGCCTTGAACCCCCTTCGTGTGTATATGCAAGCAGAAGATCAAATACGCACGTTAAAGATCCTGTAATCCATGTCAGCGTTCGGTGGGTTATGGAAACAAGAACATACCCAGCATGCACACCCCCCGAAAACGGAGTATGGCTGCCTACATGGCGGGGTAAAAACGGTCATACACGTAAAAGCCCACTCGTGTGCATACGAGTGAACGCAGAAGAAGAAGAAGAAAAGTCTCATCCGAATGACTATACACTCAGTTTGATACGTGGCAGAGAGTGGGATGTAGCTGTTCGCACAACGTAATAAGAAGAACACATGTGCAGTTTTTAGTTTCACTGAGTTTCAGTAGCTCAAGGAGGCGTCACTGCGTTCCGAGGACAAATCCATATACGCTACACCACATCTGCCAAGCAGATGCCTGACCAGCAGCGTAACCCAACGCGCTTAGTCAGGCCTTGAGAAAAAAAAAAGAAAAAAAAGAGAAGAAGAAAAAAGAGATAAATACAAAAAAAAAGAACTACTACTACTAATAATAGGTATAAGGCGCAAAAACTTGATGAAGTCAACTATAGGTGTACAAACAAAAGAAAAAAAGAAAAAAAAGAAGAATAAATAAATAAATAAATAAATATATAACTAACTAATTAAATAACTAACTAAATAATAATAATATAATAATGTGCAGGTAACAGCTAAACAACCTTTCCGTTATTTGAAAGTAACTTCTTTTTTTAAAAATATTTATTTTGCAAAGACTGAGGATAGAAATATGACATGAAAATTCCTTCTAAGACTGCAATTGGGGACCATTGGAATATTATTCTCTGACCGAGGAGAGAGAGAGCCAGCTGTATGCCTGATTGTGACTACAGTTACGTCTCCTGTACACTCTCCAGATATCTCGGCATTGTCAGAGAACTCTCTTCCTCATGGTCAAGCTGATCCAGAGATACCAATCAGTTTGGTCACGGTGGTGTTCAATTTATAATATATATATATATATATATATATATATATAAATGAATAAAAAGCCCTCCTACTTGCCAAACCTTACCCTCCCCCCACTCCCCCTCTTCTATAAAAAAAAAAAAATTCTCTGACCGAGGAGAGAGAGAGCCAGCTGTATGCCTGATTGTGACTACTGTTACGTCCCCTGTACACTCTCCAGATATCTCGGCATTGTCAGAGAACTCTCTTCCTCATGGTCAAGCTGATCCAGAAACACCAATCAGTTTGGTGGTGGTCAATTCATTTAAAAAAACAACAACATATATATATATATATATATATATATATATATATATATATATATATGTGTGTGTGTGTGTGTGTGTGTGTGTGTGTGTGTGTGTGTGTGTGTGTGTGAATAAAAAGCCCTCCTATTTACCAAACCTTACCCTTCCACCACTCCACTCTTCTAAAAAAAAAAAAATTCTTTTTTAAATAAAAAATTAATTAATTAATTAAAAAAAAGAAAGAAAAGACACTGAAGCCTCTCACTCTTCGTGCAGACGCTCGGAACAAACTTCCCCGCCCCGCTTCACCAGCAGCTCCCCAGACAAGCTCCGCCAGACAGCAGCAGCAGCAGCAGCAGCAGTAGCAACAGGTCCTCTTGGGGTCCTGCTGTTGAGACGTACCCTGCAGGACCTGATCCTTCCAAGCCTCCGCCGGTTCGGGCCTTCTCCAGGCTTCAAGTTCAAGGTCACGGCGCCATTACTGCCCCCCTCGATCTTACACATAACCGAACGTCCTTCACTCTAAATCAGACAGGGTCCAGGCTGTCTGTATCGCCGTCAAAATCGAAAGAGGGGGACCAGGAAGATGGTAATCACGTCTTAACGAGTCACAGAAAAGGCACGTTCAACTTCACGGAATGGGTGAGAGTTCAGGACGAGAGATTACAGCGCTTGCGTGAAGGGTGCGCACGCGCACAGCACGCCTTGAGAACGCCAACGGGCGGAAGCGGCTTCTACACCAGAAGCCTCGTGGACGAAGGCAAACACGTCGTGTACTGCCCCGTGGAAAAGTCAGCTTCGACTTTCTTCCGCAGGTTCATGTATTCTCTGCACAGCAGAACGGACCCACAGTTGATAGCTTCCCCCTTCGACGTTCCCATCATGACAGCTCTACGGCACAAGTTCCAGGATCTCCGAAGCCTGTTCCGGAGCGGGAGGAGCTACACCAACACCACCAGGTTCCTTGTGGTCCGAGAACCCTTCTCCCGCCTCTTTTCGGCCTACGTGGATAAAGTCCTGGTGCCCAACTCCTACTACTGGAAGATTTGGGGCGTCAAAATCGTCTCCCAGTTCCGCACGGACCCATCACCACGTGCGCTCCGCTGCGGTCACGACGTCAGTTTTCAGGAGTTCGTCAAGTACGTCCTCCACAGTCTTCACAGAACCGATGAGCACGTGCAGCCCGTGGACAGACTGTGTTCTCCTTGCACCAGCGACCTTTCCGTTGTCGCTCGCATGGAGACTCTCAAGTGGGACTTTCAGTATCTCCTGAAGCTTCTAAACCTCCGCATCGCCAACTTCTCCATGGACACTCTGATGACCGATGTGGCTACCGACGCCGTCACGGACTCTACTTTCAGTGCCTTCGAGTTCTACGAAGAGCTGAAATCTTGTGTCTCCCTTTACGAAACCTGCCAGAGACTTTGGCTCAAAATGCAGCTTCGTGGAGTCATCAGCGAAGATTTGCCTTTGCCTTTGTCCGCAGAGCAAACAGAGACTATGAAAGCCGAAGAGATGGTGAGCATTTTCGAAGATGCTCGTAGAAA